>NC_060186.1:7473948-7482168 GCF_021184085.1 Oncorhynchus gorbuscha
AGAGAGGAAGGGGAGACTGACATGCTGCTACTGACAGGCTGCTACTGGAGGCTGCTACTGACAGGAGGAGAAGGAGAGAGAGAGAGAGCAAGGGGAGAGAGAGGGGGAACTGACAGGCTGCTAGACAGCTGCAACTGACAGGGCTAGACAGGCTGCAAGGAGAGAGAGTGAGAGGCAGGGGAGAGTGAGAGGCTGGGAGGGAGAGGAGCAACTGACAGGAGAGAGAGGAGACTGACAGGCTGCTACTGACAGGAGAGAGACAGGCTGCAAGAGAGAGAGAGAGAGATGGAGGCTGCAAGGACAGGAGAGAGAGGAAGGGGAGAGAGAGAGGGGAAGGGGGAGAGAGAGAGAGAGAGAGAGGCTGCTAGGGGAGAGAGAGAGAGGAAGGCTGGGAAGAGAGAGGAAGGGGGAGAGAGAGAGGAAGGCTGAGAGAGAGATGGGGGAGGAGAGAGGGGCAAGTTTATTTATAATGGAGAGAGAGATGGAAGGGGATGAGAGAATGATAGAGAGAATAAGGGGGAGAGTGAGATGATAGGGAGAAGGGAAGGGAGAGAGAGAGAGGAAGGGGGGGATAGAGAGGAAGGGAGAGAGAGAGGAAGGTGCAGAGAGGTGGAAGAAGAGGAGAGCAGGGTGGTATTTAGGTTAAAGGAACTGGCAGGTGTGTGCGTTCGTTGTTCGTGTGAGGCAGAGAACAGAACTGTGTGCTTCTCATCACCAGCTTAACATGGCTGCTACTGACATGCTGCTACTGACAGGCTGCTACTGACAGGCTGCTACTGACAGGCTGCTACTGACAGGCTGCTACTGACAGGCTGCAACTGACAGGCTGCTACTGACAGGCTGCTACTGACAGGCTGCAACTGACAGGCTGCTACTGACAGGCTGCAACTGACAGGCTGCTACTGACAGGCTGCTACTGACAGGCTGCTACTGACAGGCTGCAACTGACAGGCTGCTACTGACAGGCTGCTACTGACAGGCTGCTACTGACAGGCTGCTACTGACAGGCTGCAACTGACAGGCTGCTACTGACAGGCTGCTACTGACAGGCTGCAACTGACAGGCTGCTACTGACAGGCTGCTACTGACAGGCTGCAACTGACAGGCTGCAACTGACAGGCTGCTACTGACAGGCTGCTACTGACAGGCTGCTACTGACAGGCTGCAACTGACAGGCTGCAACTGACAGGCTGCTACTGACAGGCTGCTACTGACAGGCTGCTACTGACAGGCTGCTACTAGACACACAGAGAATCCTCTGTTGTTTATTTATATGTGGTGGAGAGAGAGAGTGATATAGAATGATATAGAATGATAGAGAGAATGATATAAAATGATGAAGAGAATGATATAGATGGATAGAGAAAATGATATAGAATGAGAGAGAATGATATAGATGTATAGCCCAGAGATGATATTGATGCAGTATAGTGAGTTATTTGTACAGCTCAGAGATGGCTTGATGCAGTATAGTGAGTTATTTAGTGTACAGCTCAGAGATGGCTTGATGCAGTATAGTGAGTTATTTAGTGTACAGCTCAGAGATGGCTTGATGCAGTATAGTGAGTTATTTAGTGTACAGCTCAGAGATGGCTTGATGCATTATAGTGAGTTATTTAGTGTACAGCTCAGAGATGGCCTGATGCAGTAGAGAAGAGTTATTTAGTGTACAGCCAGAGATGCAGTATATTTAGTGTACAGCCAGAGACCCTTTGATGAGTTATTTAGTGTACAGCTCAGAGATGGCTTGATGCAGTATAGTGAGTTATTTAGTGCACAGCCCAGAGATGGCCTGATGCAGTTATTTAGTGTTCAGCTCAGAGATGGCTTGATGCAGCATAGTGAGTTATTTAGTGTACAGCTCCAGAGATGGCTTGATGCAGTATAGTGAGTTATTTAGTGTACAGCTCAGAGATGGCTTTGCAGCATAGTGAGTTATTTAGTGTTCAGCCCAGAGATGGCTTTGATGCAGTATAGTGAGTTATTTAGTGTACAGCTCAGAGATGGCTTGATGCAGTATAGTGAGTTATTTAGTGTACAGCTCAGAGATGGCTTGATGCAGTATAGTGAGTTATTTAGTGTACAGCTCAGAGATGGCTTGATGCAGTATAGTGAGTTATTTAGTGTAACAGCCAGGAGATGGCTTGATGCAGTTATTTAGTGTACAGCTCAGAGATGGCTTGATGCAGTATAGTGAGTTATTTATACTGCAGAGATGGCTTGATGCAGTTATTTAGGTGTACAGCTCAGAGATGGCTTGATGCAGTTATTTAGTGTACAGCCCAGAGATGGCTTGATGCAGTATAAGGAGTTATTTAGTGTACAGCCCAGAGATGGCTTGATGCAGTATAGTAGCAGTTATTTAGTGCAAACAGCTCAGAGATGTGGCTTGATGCAGTATAGTGAGTTATTTAGTGTACAGCTCAGAGATGGCTTGATGCATAGTGAGTTATTTAGTGTACAGATTCAGAGATGTATTGATTTAGTTATTTAGTGTACAGCTCAGAGATGGCTTGATGCAGTATAGTGAGTTATTTAGTGTACAGCCCAGAGATAGTGAGTTATTTAGTGTACAGCTCAGAGATGGCTTGATGCATTATAGTGAGTTATTTAGTGTACAGCTCAGAGATGGCTTGATGCAGTATGCAGTTATTTAGTGTACAGCTCAGAGATGGCTTGATGCAGTATAGTGAGTTATTTAGTGTACAGCTCAGAGATGGCTTGATGCGATATATTGAGTTATTTAGTGTACAGCTCAGAGATGGCTTGATGCAGTATAGTGAGTTATTTAGTGTACAGCTCAGAGATGGCTTGATGCAGTATAGTGAGTTATTTAGTGTACAGCTCAGAGATGGCTTGATGCAGTTATTTAGTGTTCAGCTCAGAGATGGCTTGATGCAGTATAGTGAGTTATTTAGTGTACAGCTCAGAGATGGCTTGATGCAGTTATTTAGTGTACAGCTCAGAGATGGCTTGATGCAGTATAGTGAGTTATTTAGTGTACAGCTCAGAGATGGCTTGATGCAGTATACTGCAGTTATTTAGTGTACAGCTCAGACATGGCTTGATGCAGTATACTGCAGTTATTTAGTGTACAGCTCAGAGATGGCTTGATGCAGTATAGTGAGGTTATTTAGTGTACAGCTCAGAGATGGCTTGATGCAGTATAGTGAGTTATTTAGTGTACAGCTCAGAGATGGCTTGATGCAGTTATTTAGTGTACAGCTCAGAGATGGCTTGATGCAGTATAGTGAGTTATTTAGTGTACAGCTCAGAGATGGCTTGATGCAGTATAGTGGGTTATTTAGTGTACAGCTCAGAGATGGCTTGATGCATTATAGTGAGTTATTTAGTGTACAGCTCAGAGATGGCTTGATGCAGTATACTGCAGTTATTTAGTGTACAGCTCAGACATGGCTTGATGCAGTTATTTAGTGTTCAGCTCAGAGATGGCTTGATGCAGTATAGTGAGTTATTTAGTGTACAGCTCAGAGATGGCTTGATGCAGTATAGTGAGTTATTTAGTGTACAGCTCAGAGATGGCTTGATGCAGCATATGGTTATTTAGTGTACAGCTCAGAGATGGCTTGGTGCAGTATAGTGAGTTATTTAGTGTACAGCTCAGAGATGGCTTGATGCAGTTATTTAGTGTACAGCTCAGAGATGGCTTGATGCAGTATAGTGAGTTATTTAGTGTACAGCTCAGGAGATGGCTTGATGCATTATAGTGAGTTATTTAGTGTACAGCTCAGAGATGGCTTGATGCAGTATAGTGGGTTATTTAGTGTACAGCTCAGAGATGGCTTGATGCAGTATAGTGAGTTATTTAGTGTACAGCTCAGAGATGGCTTGATGCAGTATAGTCAGAGATGGTTATTTAGTGTACAGCTCAGAGATGGCTTGATGCAGTTATTTAGTGTACAGCTCAGAGATGGCTTGATGCAGTATAGTGAGTTATTTAGTGTACAGCTCAGAGATGGCTTGATGCAGTATAGTGAGTTATTTAGTGTACAGCTCAGACATGGCTTGATGCAGTATAGTGCAGTTATTTAGTGTACAGCTCAGAGATGGCTTGATGCAGTATAGTGAGTTATTTAGTGTACAGCTCAGAGATGGCTTGATAGCAGTTATTTAGTGTACAGCTCAGAGATGGCTTGATGCAGTATAGTGAGTTTTTAGTGTACAGCTCAGAGATGGCTTGATATAGTGAGTTATTTAGTGTACAGCTCAGAGATGGCTTGATGCAGTATATTTATTTAGTGTACAGCTCAGAGATGGCTTGATGCATTATAGTTATTTAGTGTACAGCTCAGAGATGGCTTGATGCAGTATAGTGAGTTGTTTGCGTACAGCTCAGAGATGGCTTGATGCAGTATACTGCAGTTATTTAGTGTACAGCTCAGACATGGCTTGATGCAGTATACTGCAGTTATTTAGTGTACAGCTCAGAGATGGCTTGATGCAGTATAGTGAGTTATTTAGTGTACAGCTCAGAGATGGTTGATGCAGTATAGCAGTTATTTAGTGTACAGCTCAGAGATGGCTTGATGCAGTTATTTAGTGTACAGCTCAGAGATGGCTTGATGCAGTATAGTGAGTTATTTAGTGTACAGCTCAGAGATGGCTTGATGCAGTATAGTGGGTTATTTAGTGTACAGCTCAGAGATGGCTTGATGCATTATAGTGAGTTATTTAGTGTACAGCTCAGAGATGGCTTGATGCATTATAGTGAGTTATTTAGTGTACAGCTCAGAGATGGCTTGATGCAGTATACTGCAGTTATTTAGTGTACAGCTCAGACATGGCTTGATGCAGTATACTGCAGTTATTTAGTGTACAGCTCAGAGATGGCTTGATGCAGTATAGTGAGTTATTTAGTGTACAGCTCAGACATGGCTTGATGCAGTGTGACACATGGAGTGTGTCGTCCTCTAGTCTTTATGGCCCAGCTGGCCGGTTGGAGGGGTCACAGCACGGGGAAATGAAAGTGTTCTACCATCTGGCTGGTGGTTTGGTCGTGATCGACTGAACCGCCTGCCAGAGGAGAGTTTTAGTAGAGTCCTGATGGTGGAGGGGCTTTTGTGAGTCAATCTGCTGTAGAACTGCTCTCGTTGGATTGGGCAGTGGGGGGCTTTCGGTTTGCAGTTTGCAATCTTTTGTAATCCTTTCCAGATAGGCGTGTTGTTACTGGAGAAGTGTTGCTCTTAGCCTGACTTCAATCTGCTGTTGGGCTGCATTCATTCCCCAGCAGAAGATTATGCTGTTTCCTGCTATCTCTTTAATAACAGACAAATATGTGTTGGAGGGGAGGAGGAGCAGGTGGTGGAGAGGGGAGGAGGAGTAGGTGGAGGAGTAGGTGGAGGAGAGGGAGGAGTAGGTGGAGGAGAGGAGTAGGTGGAGGAGAGGGGAGGAGTAGGGGTGGAGGAGAGGGAGGAGTAGGTGGAGGAGAGGAGTAGGTAGGGAGAGGGGAGGATTATGCGAGGAGAGGGGAGGAGTAGGTGGAGGAGAGGAGTAGGTGGAGGAGAGAGGGAGGGGAGGAGGAGTATTGGAGGAGAGGGGAGGGAGTAGGTGGGGAGGAGAGGGAGGCTATTTACAGGGTGGAGGAGAGGAGTAGGTGGGAGGAGAGGGAGGGGAGGAGGATGATGATGGTGGAGGAGAGGGGAAGAGAAGGTGGAGGAGAGGAGAGCGAATAGGTGGAGGAGAGGAGTATGGAGGAGAGGGGAGGAGTAGGTGGAGGAGAGGGGAGGAGTAGGTGGAGGAGAGGGGAGATGTAGGTGGAGGAGAGGATTAGGTGAGGGAGAGGGAGGAGTAGTGAGGAGAGGGGAGGAGTAGGTGGAGGAGAGGGGGAGGAGTAGGTGGAGGAGAGGGGAAAGGGGAGGAGAGGAGAGAAGTAGGTGGAGGAGGAGGAGGGAGTTGGAGGGGAGGGGAGGCGTAGGTGGAGGAGGAGTAGTTGGAGGGGAGGGAGGAGTAGGTGGAGGAGGAGTAGGTGGAGGTGATAGTTGGAGGGGAGGAGTAGGTGGAGGGAGAGGGGGAGGAGGAGTAGGTGGAGGAGAGGGAGGAGTAGGTGGATGGGAGGACTTTATTTATTAGCGATAAGGAGGGGGTGAGTAGATGGAGGGAGGAGTAGGTGGATGATGAGTAGTTGGAGGGGAGGAGAGTAGCGATGGAGTGAGAAGGGAGGAGGATGATGTGGAGAAGAGGGAAGGAGGAGGTGAGGGATGGGGAGTAGGGTGGGAGGGGAGCAGTAGGATGGAGGAGGCGTAGGTTGGCGGGGAGGGAGGAGTAGGTGGAGGAGGAGTAGTTGGAGGATGGAGTTTATTTATTATGGAGGGGAGGGGAGGGGAGGGGAGGAGAGGGAAGGACAGGGGTGGAGGGGAGGGAGGATTATGGAGGGAGGAGTAGGTGGAGGAGGAGTAGTTGGACGGGAGGGGAGGAGTAGGTGGAGGAGGAGTAGTTGGCGGGGAGGGGAGGAGTAGGTGGAGGAGGAGTAGGTGGAGGGGAGGAGTAGGTGGAGGGAGGGAGGGGAGGAGAGGGAAGGAGTAGGTGGAGGGAGGGGAGGAGTAGGTGGAGGGGAGGAGTAGGTGGAGGAGGAGTAGTTGGACGGGAGGGGGAGGAGTAGGTGGAGGAGGAGTAGTTGGAGGAGTAGGTGGAGGAGAGGGGAGGAGGAGGAGAGGGAGGAGTAGGTGGAGGAGGAGTAGTTGGCGGGGAGGGGGGGAGGAGTAGGTGGAGGAGGTTGTATGGCTGGTTAACGGAGGAGGTCTAGGAGCAGATTGAGTTGTATGGCTGGTTAACGGAGAGGTCTATAGGAGCAGGTTGGAGTTGTATGGCTGGTTAACGGAGAGGTCTAGGAGCAGGTTGAGTTGTATGGCTGGTTAACGGGAGAAGTCTAGGAGCAGGTTAAGTTGTATGGCTGGTTAATGGGAGAGGTCTAGGAGCAGGTTGAGTTGTATGGTTGGTTAACGGAGAGGTCTAGGAACAGGTTGGAGTTGTATGGCTGGTTAACGGAGAGGTCTAGGAGCAGGTTTGTATGGCTGGTTAACGGGAGAGGTCTAGGAGCAGGTTGAGTTGTATGGCTGGTTAACGGGAGAGGTCTAGGAGCAGGTTAAGTTGTATGGGCTGGTTAATGGGAGAGGTCTAGGAGCAGGTTGAGTTGTATGGCTGGTTAACGGAGAGTGTCAGGAACAGGTTGAGTTGTATGGCTGGTTAACGGAGAGGTCTAGGAGCAGGTTGTATGGCTGGTTAACGGGAGAGGTCTAGGAGCAGGTTGAGTTGTATGGCTGGTTAACGGGAGAGGTCTAGGAGCAGGTTGTATGGCTGGTTAACGGAGAGGTCTAGAGCAGGTTGAGTTGTATGGTTTGGTTAACGGAGAGGTCTAGGAGCAGGTTGTAAGGGCTGGTTAACGGGAGAGGCTCCAGAGCAGGTTGAGTTGTATGGCTGGTTAACGGAGAGGTCTAGGAGCAGGTTGTATGGCTGGTTAACGGGAGAGGTCTAGGAGCAGGTTGAGTTGTATGGCTGGTTAACGGGAGAGGTCTAGGAGCAGGTTGTATGGCTGGTTAACGGGAGAGGTCTAGGAGCAGGTTGAGTTGTATGGCTGGTTAACGGGAGAGGTCTAGGAGCAGGTTGAGTTGTAGTAGATAGATAGATAGATAGATAGATAGATAGAGAGAGAGAGAGAGAGAGAGAGAGAGAGAGAGAGAGAGAGAGAGAGAGAGAGAGAGAGAGAGAGAGAGAGAGAGAGAGAGAGAGAGAGAGAGAGAGAGAGAGAGAGGGAGAGAGAGAGAGAGAGAGAGAGAGAGAGAGAGAGAGAGAGAGAGAGAGAGAGAGAGAGAGAGAGAGAGAGAGAGAGAGAGAGAGAGAGAGAGAGAGACAGAGAGAGACAGAGAGACAGAGAGAGGAAGAGAGAGAGAGAGAGAGAGAGAGAGAGAGAGAGAGAGAGAGAGAGAGAGAGAGAGAGAGAGAGAGACAGAGAGAGAGAGAGAGAGAGAGAGAGAGAGAGAGAGAGAGAGAGAGAGAGAGAGAGAGAGAGCAGAGAGAGAGAGAGACAGAGACGAGAGAGAGAGAGAGAGAGAGAGAGAGAGAGACAGAGAGAGAGAGAGAGAGAGAGAGAGAGAGAGAGAGAGAGAGAGAGAGAGAGAGAGAGAGAGAGAGAGAGAGAGAGAGAGAGAGAGAGAGAGAGAGAGAGAGAGAGAGAGAAGAGAGAGAGAGAGAGGAAGAGAGAGA
>NC_060186.1:7482268-7497870 GCF_021184085.1 Oncorhynchus gorbuscha
TCTGTTATTCTAGACAGGTCTGTGATGATAAGGTCCAGACTGTTATTCTAGACAGGTCTGTGATGATAAGGTCCAGACTGTTATTCTAGACAGGTGTGTGTGTAATACACTCCTGTCTTTTTGCCTGTCTACCAGCCTGTTTGTCTACCAGCCTGTTTGTCTACCAGCCTGTTTGTCTGACTTCCTGTTTGTCTACCAGCCTGTTTGTCTACCAGCCTGTTTGTCTGACTGCCTGTTTGTCTGACTGCCTGTTTGTCTACCAGCCTGTTTGTCTACCAGCCTGTTTGTCTGACTTCCTGTTTGTCTACCAGCCTGTTTGTCTACCAGCCTGTTTGTCTGACTGCCTGTTTGTCTGACTGCCTGTTTGTCTACCAGCCTGTTTGTCTACCAGCCTGTTTGTCTGACTGCCACTCAGAGAGTGTTCCAGTGCTCTGTGAACTCTCTCCTCTTCCCCCTCCTCAGAGAGTGTTCCAGTGCTCTGTGAACTCTCTCCTCTTCCCCCTCCTCAGAGAGTGTTCCAGTGCTCTGTGAACTCTCTCCTCTTCCCCCTCCTCAGAGAGTGTTCCAGTGCTCTGTGAACTCTCTCCTCTTCCCCTCCTCAGAGAGTGTTCCAGTGCTCTGTGAACTCTCTCCTCTTCCCCCTCCTCAGAGAGTGTTCCAGTGCTCTGTGAACTCTCTCCTCTTCCCCCTCCTCAGAGAGTGTTCCAGTGCTCTGTGAACTCTCTCCTCTTCCCCCTCCTCAGAGAGTGTTCCAGTGCTCTGTGAACTCTCTCCTCTTCCCCCTCCTCAGAGAGTGTTCCAGTGCTCTGTGAACTCTCTCCTCTTCCCCCTCCTCAGAGAGTGTTCCAGTGCTCTGTGAACTCTCTCCTCTTCCCCCTCCTCAGAGAGTGTTCCAGTGCTCTGTGAACTCTCTCCTCTTCCCCTTCCATTTTAAACAGGCCTTGACGTAGATCTCTGACTTGAACCCTTTAACCAGGGAGCTATAAAATGGCTGAGGAAGTGTAAACAAACTTGAAAGGCTCTGTTTCACCCATGTTAAAGGACAGGATTTGGAAACAGTCATGTGACCCTAGATGCGCTCTTGAACACTGTTTTATTTTCCAGGTCAGAAGTTGTTTGGTTGGTTGACAGGTTTGGAGGTCAGGCTCTATGGCACTAAGGCCGTCTATATTCTCAGAAGGCTTTTTATACCACAGTCAATCACTCCCCACACCCGGCACCTTCCAAGACATAAATATTCGGTGTCAATGTGGCCTGCGTGCTGGTGAGTGGAGGGACAGTCACACCTCTTCTCCTGCTCTCATCCTCCTCCCCAACTCCTCCGTCATTCCCCTCATTCCTCCAACCACAAGCTTGCTGTCAGCACATACCTTGTACTAACGCGTACGGTGATACTCGTGTGTGTGTGTGTGTGTGTGTGTGTGTGTGTGTGTGTGTGTGTGTGTGTGCGTGTGCGTGCGCGTGCGTGCGCGTGCGTGTGTGTGTGCGTGTGACACCTTTCTCACTAATATCCAGCGTAAGCAACACCTCGTCGATGCCCCAGCTGTCCTCTTCCCTCTTCATGTCAGTCAGTAGATAGTATTATATACCACACACATAGCCATACAGATGTAATGAGATGAAACCCTGGCCTCGCCTCTGAGTCAATAACGTCTGCCAGCACAGTGTGTTGCTGCTTGGAACAAAGCAATTCAGACATGCTAACAAAGAGGCAGCAGCCTGCCTGCTCCCAGCTATCAATTATTGAGGGTATCCACACAAGAGAGAGAAAGCCAGAGATAAGATAAAGAAGAATAGAATGAGATATAGAGTAGAGATAGGAGTAGAGAGAGAGTAGAGAGAGACAGGACTAGAGATAGGAATAGAGATAAGATAGAGACTGGACTAGAGACTGGACTAGAGAGATAGGACTAGAGAGACAGGACTAGAGAGACAGGACTAGAGAGAGGACTAGAGATAGAATAGAGAGATAAGAGTAGAGAGATAGGAGTAGAGAGACAGGACTAGAGAGATAGGAATAGAGAGATAGGAGTAGAGACTGGACTAGAGACTGGACTAGAGATAGGACTAGAGAGACAGGACTAGAGAGACTGGACTAGAGAGATACGACTAGAGAGATAGGACTAGAGAGATAGGACTAGAGAGACTGGACTAAGGGAATACGACTAGAGAGATAGGACTAGAGAGACTGGACTAGAGACTGGACTAGAGAGATAGGACTAGAGAGACAGGACTAGAGAGACTGGACTAGAGAAGATCGACTAGAGAGATAGGACTAGAGAGACAGGACTAGAGAGATAGGACTAGAGAGACAGGACTAGAGGGCTGGACTAGAGATACGACTAGAGATAGGACTAGAGAGACAGGACTAAGAGATAGGACTAGAGAGACAAGGACTAGAGAGACTGGACTAGAGATACGACTAGAGAGATACGACTAGAGAGAGAGGACAGAGAGATAAGTGAAACTAGGAACTAGGAGCTATAGTAGGAACTAGGAGCTATGTTAGGAACTAGGAGCTATGTTAGGAACTAGGAGCTATGTTAGGATCTAGGAGCTATAGTATGAGTAAGTGCTGTGTGTGGAGACTAGCTAGCTGCCAATACACTCAGTAAACAAAACATAAGCTCACATACTGGTAACTGCCAAAATAAAGGAAACTCAGGGGTAAATGACAGACACAGTGTACACTATCGTTCAAAAGTTTGTGGTCACTCAGAAATGTCCTTGTCTTTTTAAAGAAAAACAAAAAATGTTGTATATTAAAATAACATTATATTGATCAGAAATACAGTGCAGCTTCATTAAATAGCAAAACACCAGTCTCAAAGTCAACAGTGAAGAGGTGACTCCAGTTTGTTCTGTGAAGGGAGTAGTACACAGCATTGTATGAGATCTTCACTTTCTTGTCATTTTATCTCATGGAATAGCCTTCATTTCTCAGAACAAGAATAGACTGATGAGTTTCAGAAGAAAGTTCTTTGTTTCTGGCCATTCTGAGCCTGTAATCAAACCCACAAATGCTGATGCTCCAGATACTCAACTAGTTCAAAAAAGGCCAGTTTTATTGCTTCTTTAATCAGAACAACATTTTTCAGCTGTGCTAACATAATTGCAAAAGGGTTTTCTAATGATCAATTAGCCTTTTAAATGATAAACTTGGATTAGCTAACACAATGTGCCATTGGAACACAGGAGTGATGGTTGCTGATAATGGGCCTCTGTACGCCTATGTAGATATTCCATAAAAAATCAGCCGTTTCCAGCTACAATTGTCATTAACAACAGTAACAATGTCTACACTGTATTTCTGATCAATTTGATGTTATTTTAATAGACAAAAAATGTTTTTGTTTCAAAAACAAAGTAATTTCTAAGCGACCCCAAACTTTTGAATGGTAGTGTACATTGAAGGCAGGTGCTTCCACACAGGTGTGGTTCCTTCGTTAATTAAGCAATTCATATCCCATCATGCTTAGAGTCATGTATAAACATGCCCAGGGGCCCATTGTTGTGTCTACCATGGCTAGAAGAAGGGGTCTTAGTGGCTTGGAAAGAGGGGTCTCAAAGAAGCATAGGGGTTCAAGTGTGTGTGTGTGTGTGTGTGTGTGTGTGTGTGTGTGTGTGTGTGTGTGTGTGTGTGTGTGTGTGTGTGTGTGTGTGTGTGTGTGTGTGTGTGTGTGTGTGTGTGTGTGTGTGTGTGTGTGTCACCCAGATCTCAACCCAATTAAACATTTATAGATTCTGAAGCGGCGCCTGAAACCACCGTCAACAAAACACCAAATGATGAAATGTCTGGTGGAATAATGGGGTCACATCCCTCCAATAGGGGTCAATGGGTTCACATCCCTCCAATAGGGGTCCAATGGGGTCACATCCCTCCAATAGGGGTCCAATGGGGTCACATCCCTCCAATAGGGGTCCAATGGGGTCACATCCCTCCAATAGGGGTCCAATGGGGTCACATCCCTCCAATAGGGGTCCAATGGGGTCACATCCCTCCAATAGGGGTCCAATGGGGTCACATCCGTCCAATAGGGGTCCAATGGGGTCACATCCCTCCAATAGGGGTCCAATGGGGTCACATCCCTCCAATAGGGGTCCAATGGGATCACATCCCTCCAATAGGGGTCCAATGGGGTCACATCCCTCCAATAGGGGTCCAATGGGGTCACATCCCTCCAATAGGGGTCCAGACACGTGTAGAATCGATGTCAATGTGCATTGATGCTGTTCTGGCTGGTGGAGACCCAACGCCCCTAGTGAGACACTTCATGTTTCCTTTACTTTGGCAGTTATCTGAACATACAGTGCATGGTTTAGATTAACACACACACACACACACACACACACACACACACACACACACACACACACACACACACACACACACACACACACACACACACACACACACACACACCAATCATTAAGACCTGTGGAGTATTGAGTTGGAGGAAACAATGTAGCCCACCACACAGTCAATTAAACACTTATTGTCTATAAGGGAAATCCATCTTGACAATTAAACACTTATTGTCTATAAGGGAAATCCATCTTGACAATTAAACACTTATTGTCTATAAGGGAAATCCATCTTGACAATTTGTGCGTTATTTGCGTGCGGTTGTTTTATTTAAACACTTAGCTATGTCCATTTAGTGTGTTGTTATTTAGTGTGTGTGTGTGTGTGTGTGTGTGTGTGTGTGTGTGTGTGTGTGTGTGTGTGTGTGTGTGTGTGTGTGTGTGTGTGTGTGTGTGTGTGTGTGTGTGTGTGTGTGTGTGTGTGTGTGTGTGTGTGTGTGTGTGTGTGTGTGTGTGTGAATGTGTTTATTTGTGAAAGAACACAGAGGGTGGCGAAAGAGAACCAAAACACTCACCTTCCAAAATACCAGCCACAACGCCAAAACGGACACAGAAAATCTATCCTCACATAAAGAAACGGAGAGAAAGAGCTGTTGGTATAATCCTCACATCCATCTCCGGCCGGCAGCAACAACCAATCACATTTTAAAAGGAACGATTGTAGAAAAAAAGGATGGTGAAAAATGAATGAGGAGATGAGGAGGATGAAGTCCTTGAGGAAGAGAAGTTTAATCCTTAGAGAGGTCGGTTTGTTGCCATGACGAGGTTAGCCTCACCAGTATAAATATATCCCAGTACAGTACATCTGCCTCCCAGTGTAGTCTCTCCCAGTCCAGTCCAGTACAGGGATTGTGTTTCCGCCTGCCTGTCTGCTAGCCCTTCTGTGTCGCTATGTTTCTGATTCCTCTGCTCCAGCGTGTGCCAGTATCTAGAGGATGTGTGTGTGTGTGTGTGTGAATGTGTGTGTGTGTGTGTGTGTGTGAGAGAGAGAGAGAGAGAGAGATTATTAGAGAGAGAGAGAGAGAGAGAGAGAGAGAGAGAGAGAGAGAGAGAGAGAGAGAGAGAGAGACAGAGAGAGAGAGAGAGAGAGACAGAGATTATTAGACATAGAGAGAGAGAGAGAGAGAGTGATTAGAGGAGTTATTTTATGTGGGTTTGTGTATGTGCATGCATGCAGCAGGAGTGTGTGTGTGTTGAGTGTGTGAATGTGTGTGACGCGCAGCTTGTCAAAAATAGTAACATTAGAGTGTGTTGCTTCTGTCTGAGCTGCCTTTAGGAAGAGGAGGAGGGGAGAGGAGGAGGAGAGAGAGGAGAGAGGGGAGAGGGAGGTGGAGAGAGGGGAGAGAGAGAGGGAGAGAGGAGAGAGAGGGAGGGGAGAGGGAGGAGGGAGAGAGGGAGGAGAGAGGGAGAGAGGGAGAGAGAGAGAGAGAGGGAGAATATCAGCTGATCTCAGATATAAATCTTCCTCCTCCTTTTCCTCTTTTTATTCTCTCATTTTGTTCCGTCTCGCTCTTTGCCTCATTTCATTTTCTCTTCTCCCTCATGTTAGGTGGTAGGCTGGCTCTGCATGTATCGGTTTGTCTGTGTGTGAGTGTTCGCCTGTGTGTGTCTGTGTGTGTGTGTGTGTGTGTGTGTGTGTGTGTGTGTGTGTGTGTGTGTGTGTGTGTGTGTGTGTGTGTGTGTGTGTGTGTGTGTGTGTGTGTGTGTGTGTGTGTGTGTGTGTGTGTGTGTGTGTGTGTGTTTGGCAAACCTGGCAGATTAAGAAGATCTGTTGCCTATTAGAGCATCATTGAGAAGAGGATGGGCTTAAATGGATGCAAAAGAGAGAGATGGATGAGAGGCAGGGGAGAGAGAAATGCCAGGAGCATATTAAAGGCAGGGGGAAGAAGAGAGAGATAGCTGGAGAGACAGAGGCAGGGGGAGAGAGAAAGAGGCAGGGGAGAGAGAGAGATGGGGGAAGAGAGAGAGAGGAAGGGGAGAGAGAGAGAGGCAGGGGGAGAGAGAAAGAGGCAGGGGAGAGAGAGAGATGGGGGAAGAGAGAGAGAGAAGGGGAGAGAGAGAGAGGCAGGGGGAGAGAGAGAGGGGCAGGGGGAAGAGAGAGAGAGAGGAAGGGGAGAGAGAGAGGCAGGGGGAGAGAGAAAGAGGCAGGGGAGAGAGAGATGGGGGAAGAGAGAGAGAGGAAGGGAGAGAGAGAGAGGCAGGGGGAGAGAGAGAGGGGCAGGGGAGAGAGAGAGGCAGGGGGAGAGAGAGAGAGGGCAGGGGAGAGAGGCAGTGGAGAGGGAGAGAGAGAGAGAGAGAGAGAGAGAGAGAGAGAGAGAGAGAGAGAGAGAGAGAGAGAGAGAGGCAGGGGAGAGAGAGAGGGGTAGGGGGAGAGAGAGGCAGAGGGAGAGAGAAAGAGGCAGGGAGAGAGAGAGATGGGGGAAGAGAGAGAGAGGAAGGGGAGAGAGAGAGAGGCAGGGGGAGAGAGAGAGGGGCAGGGGGAGAGAGAGAGGCAGGGGGAGAGAGAGAGAGGGGCAGGGGGAGAGAGGCAGTGGAGAGAGAGAGAGAGAGAGAGAGAGAGAGAGAGAGAGAGAGAGAGAGAGAGAGAGAGAGGCAGGGGGAGAGAGAGAGGGGTAGGGGGAGAGAGAGGCAGAGGGAGAGAGAAAGAGGCAGGGGAGAGAGAGAGATGGGGGAAGAGAGAGAGAGGAAGGGGAGAGAGAGAGGCAGGGGGAGAGAGAGAGGGGCAGGGGGAGAGAGAGAGAGGGTAGGGGGAGAGAGAGAGAGGGGTAGGGGAGAGAGAGGCAGGGGGAGAGAGAGGCAGGGTGAGAGAGAGGAAGGTGAGAGAGAGAGAGAGAGAGAGAGAGAGAGAGAGAGAGAGAGAGAGAGAGAGAGAGAGAGAGAGAGAGAGAGAGAGGCAGGGGAGAGAGAGAGAGTGGCAGGGGGAGAGAGAGGCAGGGGGAGAGAGAGAGGAAGGGGAGAGAGAGAGAGGCAGGGGGAGAGGGAGAGGGGCAGGGGAGAGAGAGAGAGGGGCAGGGGGAGAGAGAGAGGGGCAGGGGGAGAGAGAGAGGCAGGGGGAGAGAGAGAGGCAGGGGAGAGAGAGGCAGGGGGAGAGAGAGGCAGGGGGAGAGAGAGGCAGGGGAGAGAGAGAGAGGAAGGTGAGAGAGAGAGAGAGAGAGAGAGAGAGAGAGAGAGAGAGAGAGAGAGAGAGAGAGAGAGAGAGAGAGAGAGAGAGAGAGAGAGAGAGAGAGAGAGAGAGAGAGAGAGAGAGAGAGAGAGAGAGAGAGAGAGAGAGAGGCAGGGGGAGAGAGAAAGAGGGGCAGGGAGAGAGAGAGAGGCAGGGGGAGAGAGAGAGGAAGGGGAGAGAGAGAGAGGAGAGAGAGAGAGCGAGAGAGAGAGAGGCAGGGGGAGAGAGAGAGGAAGGGTAGATGGGAAGGGAGAGAGAGAGAAGGGGGAGAGAGAGAGGGGAAGGGAGAGAGAGAGATGGAAGGGGAGAAAGTGAGAGGCAGGGGCAGAGAGAGAGGAAGGGGAGAGAGAGAGAGAGAGAGAGAGAGAGAGAGAGAGAGAGAGAGAGAGAGAGAGAGAGAGAGAGAGAGAGAGAGAGAGAGAGAGAGAGAGAGAGAGAGAGAGAGAGAGAGAGAGAGGGAGAGAGAGAGGGCAGGGGAGAGAGAGGGGCAGGGGGAGAGAGAGGGGCAGGGGGAGAGAGAGGAAGGGGAGAGAGAGAGAGAGAGAGAGAGAGAGAGAGAGAGAGAGAGAGAGAGAGAGAGAGAGAGAGAGAGAGAGAGAGAGAGAGAGAGAGAGAGAGAGAGAGAGAGAGAGAGAGAGAGAGAGAGAGAGAGAGAGAGAGAGAGAGAGAGAGAGCGAGAGAGAGAGAGAGAGAGAGAGAGAGAGAGGGAGCGAGAGGGGAAGGGGGAGAGAGAGAGGAAGGGGAGAGAGAGAGAGATGGAAGGGGGAGAGAGAGAGAGGAAGGGGAGAGAGTGAGAGGCAGGGGGAGAGAGAGAGGAGAAGGGAGAGAGAGAGAGAGGAAGGGGAGAGAGAGGGGGAAGGGGGAGAGAGAGAGATGGAAGGGGGAGAGAGAGAGGAAGGGGGAGAGAGAGGGGAAGGGAGGGAGAGAGAGAGAGAGAGAGAGAGAGAGAGAGAGAGAGAGAGAGAGAGAGAGAGAGAGAGAGAGAGAGAGAGAGAGAGAGAGAGAGAGAGAGGGAGAGAGAGAGGGAAGGGGAGAGAGAGAGAGAGAGAGAGAGAGAGAGAGAGAGAGAGAGAGAGAGAGGAAGGGAGAGAGAGAGAGGAAGGGGGAGAGAGAGAGGAAGGGGAGAGAGAGAGGAAGGGGAGAGAGAGAGATGGAAGGGGAGAGAGAGGGGGAAGGGGAGAGAGAGAGATGGAAGGGGAGAGAGTGAGAGGCAGGGGAGAGAGAGGGGAAGGGAGGGAGAGAGAGAGATTAATGGGGGATATTAGAGAGGAATGATATTATTTAGGAATGCAAGAGGCAAAGAAGATGATATTATGCGGCATTTAGGTTAAAGGAACTGGCAGGTGTGCCTGCGTGTTCGTCTGTAAAGAGGCAGAGAACAGAACTGTGTGCTTCATCACCCAGCTTAACATGGCTGCTACTGACATGCTGCCACTGACAGGTGCTACTGACAGGCTACACAGGCTGCTACTGACAGGCTGCTACTGACAGGCTGCAACCGACAGGCTGCTACCGACAGGCTGCTACTGACAGGCTGCAACTGATAGGCTGCTACTGACAGGCTGCAACTGACAGGCTGCTACTGACAGGCTGCTACTGACAGGCTGCTACTGACAGGCTGCAACTGACAGGCTGCTACTGACAGGCTGCTACTGACAGGCTGCCACTGACAGGCTGCTACTGACAGGCTGCAACCGACAGGCTGCCACTGACAGGCCAGGGCTGCAACTGACAGGCTGCAACTGACAGGCTGCTACTGACAGGCTGCTACTGACAGGCTGCAACTGACAGGCTGCAACTGACAGGCTGCTACTGACAGGTATTGTTACTGACAGGCTGCAACTGACAGGCTGCAACTGACAGGCTGCAACCTGCTACTGACAGGCTGCCACTGACAGGCTGCTACTGACAGGTGTTACTAGACACACAGAGAATCCTCTGTTGTTTATTTATATGTGGTGGGAGAGAGTGATATAGAATGATATAGAATGATAGAGAGAATAATATAGAATAATATAGAATGATAGAGAGAATGATATAAAATGATGAAGAGAATGATATAGATGGATAGAGAAAATGATATAGAATGAGAGAGAGAATGATAGTTCTGTACAGCCCAGAGATGGCTTGATGCATACAGCGAGCCATTTAGTAACAGTCCAGAGACGGCTCTGATGCAGCATAGCGAGCTTTCATTTAGTGCACAGTCCAGAGATTTACCTGATTTATATATATGAGTTATTTAGGGCACAGCTCAGAGATGGCTTGATGCAGTATAGTGAGTTATTTAGTGTACAGCTCAGAGATGGCTTGATGCAGTATAGTGAGTTATTTAGTGTACAGCTCAGAGATGGCTTGATGCAGTTATTTAGTGTACAGCTCAGAGATGGCTTGATGCAGTATAGTGAGTTATTTAGTGTACAGCTCAGAGATGGCTTGATGCAGTTATTTAGTGTTCAGCTCAGAGATGGCTTGATGCAGTATAGTGAGTTATTTATTGTACAGCTCAGAGATGGCTTGATGCAGTATAGTGAGTTATTTAGTGTACAGCTCAGAGATGGCTTGATGCAGTATAGTGAGTTATTTAGTGTACAGCTCAGAGATGGCTTTGATGCAGTATACTGCAGTTATTTAGTGTACAGCTCAGAGATGGCTTGATGCAGTATACTGCAGTTATTTAGTGTACAGCTCAGAGATGGCTTGATGCAGTTATTTAGTGTACAGCTCAGAGATGGCTTGATGCAGTATAGTGAGTTATTTAGTGTACAGCTCAGAGATGGCTTGATGCAGTATAGTGAGTTATTTAGTGTACAGCTCAGAGATGGCTTGATGCAGTATAGTGAGTTATTTAGTGTACAGCTCAGAGATGGCTTGATGCAGTATAGTGAGTTATTTAGTGTACAGCTCAGAGATGGCTTGATGCAGTATAGTGAGTTATTTAGTGTACAGCTCAGAGATGGCTTGATGCATTATAGTGAGTTATTTAGTGTACAGCTCAGAGATGGCTTGATGCAGTATAGTGAGTTATTTAGTGTACAGCTCAGAGATGGCTTGATGCAGTATAGTGAGTTATTTAGTGTACAGCTCAGAGATGGCTTGATGCATTATAGTGAGTTATTTAGTGTACAGCTCAGAGATGGCTTGATGCAGTATAGTGAGTTATTTAGTGTACAGCTCAGAGATGGCTTGATGCAGTATAGTGAGTTATTTAGTGTACAGCTCAGAGATGGCTTGATGCAGTTATTTAGTGTTCAGCTCAGAGATGGCTTGATGCAGTATAGTGAGTTATTTAGTGTACAGCTCAGAGATGGCTTGATGCAGTTATTTAGTGTACAGCTCAGAGATGGCTTGATGCAGTATAGTGAGTTATTTAGTGTACAGCTCAGAGATGGCTTGATGCAGTATACTGCAGTTATTTAGTGTACAGCTCAGACATGGCTTGATGCAGTATACTGCAGTTATTTAGTGTACAGCTCAGAGATGGCTTGATGCAGTATAGTGAGTTATTTAGTGTACAGCTCAGAGATGGCTTGATGCAGTATAGTGAGTTATTTAGTGTACAGCTCAGAGATGGCTTGATGCAGTTATTTAGTGTACAGCTCAGAGATGGCTTGATGCAGTATAGTGAGTTATTTAGTGTACAGCTCAGAGATGGCTTGATGCAGTATAGTGGGTTATTTAGTGTACAGCTCAGAGATGGCTTGATGCATTATAGTGAGTTATTTAGTGTACAGCTCAGAGATGGCTTGATGCAGTATACTGCAGTTATTTAGTGTACAGCTCAGACATGGCTTGATGCAGTATACTGCAGTTATTTAGTGTACAGCTCAGAGATGGCTTGATGCAGTATAGTGAGTTATTTAGTGTACAGCTCAGACATGGCTTGATGCAGTATAGTGAGTTATTTAGTGTACAGCTCAGAGATGGCTTGATGCAGTATAGTGAGTTATTTAGTGTACAGCTCAGAGATGGCTTGATGCAGTTATTTAGTGTTCAGCTCAGACATGGCTTGATGCAGTATACTGCAGTTATTTAGTGTACAGCTCAGAGATGGCTTGATGCAGTATAGTGAGTTATTTAGTGTACAGCTCAGAGATGGCTTGATGCAGTATAGTGAGTTATTTAGTGTACAGCTCAGAGATGGCTTGATGCAGTTATTTAGTGTACAGCTCAGAGATGGCTTGATGCAGTATAGTGAGTTATTTAGTGTACAGCTCAGAGATGGCTTGATGCAGTATAGTGAGTTATTTAGTGTACAGCTCAGAGATTGCTTGATGCAGTATAGTGGGTTATTTAGTGTACAGCTCAGAGATGGCTTGATGCATTATAGTGAGTTATTTAGTGTACAGCTCAGAGATGGCTTGATGCAGTTATTTAGTGTTCAGCTCAGAGATGGCTTGATGCAGTATAGTGAGTTATTTAGTGTACAGCTCAGAGATGGCTTGATGCAGTTATTTAGTGTACAGCTCAGAGATGGCTTGATGCAGTATAGTGAGTTATTTAGTGTACAGCTCAGAGATGGCTTGATGCAGTATACTGCAGTTATTTAGTGTACAGCTCAGACATGGCTTGATGCAGTATACTGCAGTTATTTAGTGTACAGCTCAGAGATGGCTTGATACAGTATAGTGAGTTATTTAGTGTACAGCTCAGAGATGGCTTGATGCAGTATAGTGAGTTATTTAGTGTACAGCTCAGAGATGGCTTGATGCAGTTATTTAGTGTACAGCTCAGAGATGGCTTGATGCAGTATAGTGAGTTATTTAGTGTACAGCTCAGAGATGGCTTGATGCAGTATAGTGAGTTATTTAGTGTACAGCTCAGAGATGGCTTGATGCAGTATAGTGAGTTATTTAGTGTACAGCTCAGAGATGGCTTGATGCAGTATAGTGGGTTATTTAGTGTACAGCTCAGAGATGGCTTGATGCATTATAGTGAGTTATTTAGTGTACAGCTCAGAGATGGCTTGATGCAGTATACTGCAGTTATTTAGTGTACAGCTCAGACATGGCTTGATGCAGTATACTGCAGTTATTTAGTGTACAGCTCAGAGATGGCTTGATGCAGTATAGTGAGTTATTTAGTGTACAGCTCAGACATGGCTTGATGCAGTATAGTGAGTTATTTAGTGTACAGCTCAGACATGGCTTGATGCAGTGTGACACATGGAGTGTGTCGTCCTCTAGTCTTTATGGCCCAGCTGGCCGGTTGGAGGGGGTCACAGCACGGGGAAATGAAAGTGTTCATCTGGCTGGTGGTTTTGGTCGTGATCGACTGAACCGCCTGCCAGAGGAGAGTTTTAGTAGAGTCCTGATGGTGGAGGGGCTTTTGTGAGTCAATCTGCTGTAGAACTGCTCTCGTTGATTGGGCAGTGGGGGGCTTTCGGTTTGCAGTTTGCAATCTTTTGTAATCCTTTCCAGATAGGCGTGTTGTTACTGGAGAAGTGTTGCTCTAGCCTGACTTCAATCTGCTGTTGGGCTGCATTCATTCCCCAGCAGAAGATTATGCTGTTTCCTGCTATCTCTTTAATAACAGACAAATATGTGTTGGAGAGGGGAGGAGGAGTAGGTGGAGGAGAGGGGAGGAGGAGTAGGTGGAGGAGTAGGTGGAGGAGAGGGGAGGAGTAGGTGGAGGAGAGGAGTAGGTGGAGGAGAGGGGAGGAGTAGGTGGAGGAGAGGGGAGGAGTAGGTGGAGGAGAGGAGTAGGTGGAGGAGAGGGGAGGAGTAGGTGGAGGAGAGGGGAGGAGTAGGTGGAGGAGAGGAGTAGGTGGAGGAGAGGGGAGGGGAGGAGGAGTAGGTGGAGGAGAGGGGAAGAGAAGGTGGAGGAGAGGGGAGGAATAGGTGGAGGAGAGGAGTAGGTGGAGGAGAGGGGAGGAGTAGGTGGAGGAGAGGGGAGGAGTAGGTGGAGGAGAGGAGTAGGTGGAGGAGAGGGGAGGGGAGGAGGAGTAGGTGGAGGAGAGGGGAAGAGAAGGTGGAGGAGAGGGGAGGAATAGGTGGAGGAGAGGAGTAGGTGGAGGAGAGGGGAGGAGTAGGTGGAGGAGAGGGGAGGAGTAGGTGGAGGAGAGGAGTAGGTGGAGGAGAGGGGAGGAGTAGGTGGAGGAGAGGAGTAGGTGGAGGAGAGGGGAGGAGTAGGTGGAGGAGAGGGGAGGAGTAGGTGGAGGAGAGGGGAGGAGTAGGTGGAGGAGAGGGGTGGAGGAGAGGAGAGAAGTAGGTGGAGGAGGAGGAGGAGTTGGAGGGGAGGGGAGGTGTAGGTGGAGGAGGAGTAGTTGGAGGGGAGGGGAGGAGTAGGTGGAGGAGGAGTAGGTGGAGGAGGAGTAGTTGGAGGGGAGGAGTAGGTGGAGGAGAGGGGAGGAGGAGTAGGTGGAGGAGAGGGGAGGAGTAGGTGGATGGGAGGAGTAGGTGGAGGAGGAGTAGTTGGAGGGGGTGAGTAGATGGAGGGGAGGAGTAGGTGGAGGAGGAGTAGTTGGAGGGGAGGAGTAGGTGGAGGAGAAGGGAGGAGGAGGAGGTGGAGAAGAGGGAAGGAGGAGGTGGAGGGGAGGGGAGGAGTAGGTGGAGGGGAGCAGTAGGTGGAGGAGGCGTAGTTGGCGGGGAGGGGAGGAGTAGGTGGAGGAGGAGTAGTTGGAGGGGAGGGGAGGAGTAGGTGGAGGGGAGGGGAGGGGAGGGAGGAGAGGGAAGGAGTAGGTGGAGGGGAGGGGAGGAGTAGGTGGAGGGGAGGAGTAGGTGGAGGAGGAGTAGTTGGATGGGAGGGGAGGAGTAGGTGGAGGAGGAGTAGTTGGCGGGGAGGGGAGGAGTAGGTGGAGGAGGAGTAGGTGGAGGGGAGGAGTAGGTGGAGGGGAGGGGAGGGGAGGAGAGGGAAGGAGTAGGTGGAGGAGGGAGGAGTAGGTGGAGGGGAGGAGTAGGTGGAGGAGGAGTAGTTGGACGGGAGGGGAGGAGTAGGTGGAGGAGGAGTAGTTGGAGGAGTAGGTGGAGGAGAGGGGAGGAGGTGGAGGAGAGGGGAGGAGTAGGTGGAGGAGGAGTAGTTGGCGGGGAGGGGAGGAGTAGGTGGAGGAGGTTGTATGGCTGGTTAACGGAGAGGTCTAGGAGCAGATTGAGTTGTATGGCTGGTTAACGGAGAGGTCTAGGAGCAGGTTGAGTTGTATGGCTGGTTAACGGAGAGGTCTAGGAGCAGGTTGAGTTGTATGGCTGGTTAACGGGAGAGGTCTAGGAGCAGGTTAAGTTGTATGGCTGGTTAATGGGAGAGGTCTAGGAGCAGGTTGAGTTGTATGGCTGGTTAACGGAGAGGTCTAGGAACAGGTTGAGTTGTATGGCTGGTTAACGGAGAGGTCTAGGAGCAGGTTGTATGGCTGGTTAACGGGAGAGGTCTAGGAGCAGGTTGAGTTGTATGGCTGGTTAACGGGAGAGGTCTAGGAGCAGGTTAAGTTGTATGGCTGGTTAATGGGAGAGGTCTAGGAGCAGGTTGAGTTGTATGGCTGGTTAACGGAGAGGTCTAGGAACAGGTTGAGTTGTATGGCTGGTTAACGGAGAGGTCTAGGAGCAGGTTGTATGGCTGGTTAACGGGAGAGGTCTAGGAGCAGGTTGAGTTGTATGGCTGGTTAACGGGAGAGGTCTAGGAGCAGGTTGTATGGCTGGTTAACGGGAGAGGTCTAGGAGCAGGTTGAGTTGTATGGCTGGTTAACGGGAGAGGTCTAGGAGCAGGTTGTATGGCTGGTTAACGGGAGAGGTCTAGGAGCAGGTTGAGTTGTATGGCTGGTTAACGGGAGAGGTCTAGGAGCAGGTTGAGTTGTATAGATAGATAGATAGATAGATAGATAGATAGATAGATAGATAGATAGAGAGAGAGAGAGAGAGAGAGAGAGAGAGAGAGAGAGAGAGAGAGAGAGAGAGAGAGAGAGAGAGAGAGAGAGAGAGAGAGAGAGAGAGAGAGAGAGAGAGAGAGAGAGAGAGAGAGAGAGAGAGAGAGAGAGAGAGAGAGAGAGAGAGAGAGAGAGAGAGAGAGAGAGAGAGAGAGAGAGAGAGCAGAGACAGAGACAGAGAGAGAGAGAGAGAGAGACAGAGAGAGAGGAAGAGAGAGAGAG
>NC_060186.1:7497970-7500470 GCF_021184085.1 Oncorhynchus gorbuscha
AGTTAATGTGAGGGGGAACCGGTACAGAGTCAATGTGAGGGGGAACCGGTACAGAGTCAATGTGATGGGGAACCGGTACAAAGTCAATGTGAGGGGGAACCGGTACAGAGTTAATGTGATGGGGGAACCGGTACAGAGTCAATGTGAGGGGGAACCGGTGCAGAGTTAATGTGAGGGGGAACCGATGCAGAGTTAATGTGAGGGGGAACCGATGCAGAGTTAATGTGATGGGGAACCGGTACAGAGTTAATGTGATGGGGGAACCGGTACAAAGTCAATGTGAGGGGGAACCGGTACAGAGTCAATGTGAGGGGAACCGGTACAGAGTTAATGTGAGGGGAACCGGTGCAGAGTTAATGTGATGGGGAACCGGTACAGAGTTAATGTGATGGGGAACCGGTACAGAGTTAATGTGATGGGGGAACCGGTACAGAGTCAATGTGAGGGGGAACCGGTACAGAGTCAATGTGATGGGTGAACCGGTACAGAGTTAATGTGAGGGGGAACCGGTGCAGAGTTAATGTGATGGGTGAACCGGTACAGAGCCAATGTGAGGGGGAACCGGTACAGAGTCAATGTGAGGGGGAACCGGTGCAGAGTTAATGTGATGGGTGAACCGGTACAGAACCAATGTGAGGGGGAACCGGTACAGAGCCAATGTGAGGGGGAACCGGTACAGAGCCAATGTGATGGGTGAACCGGTACAGAACCAATGTGAGGGGGAACCGGTACAGAGTCAATGTGAGGGGAACCGGTACAGAACCAATGTGATGGGTGAACCGGTACAGAGCCAATGTGATGGGTGAACCGGTACAGAACCAATGTAGGGGGAACTGGTACAGAACCAATGTGGGGGAACCGGTACAGAGTCAATGTGAGGGGGAACCGGTACAGAGTCAATGTGATGGGGGAACCGGTACAGAGTTAATGTGAGGGGGAACCGGTACAGAGTTAATGTGAGGGGGAACCGGTACAGAGTCAATGTGAGGGGGAACCGGTACAGAGTCAATGTGATGGGGAACGGTACAAAGTCAATGTGAGGGGGAACCGGTACAGAGTTAATGTGATGGGGAACCGGTACAGAGTCAATGAGGGGGAACCGGTGCAGAGTTAATGTGAGGGGAACCGATGCAGAGTTAATGTGAGGGGGAACCGTGCAGAGTTAATGTGATGGGGGAACCGGTACAGAGTTAATGTGATGGGGGAACCGGTACAAAGTCAATGTGAGGGGGAACCGGTACAGAGTCAATGTGAGGGGGAACCGGTACAGAGTTAATGTGAGGGGGAACCGGTGCAGAGTTAATGTGATGGGGGAACCGGTACAGAGTTAATGTGATGGGGGAACCGGTACAGAGTTAATGTGATGGGGGAACCGGTACAGAGTCAATGTGAGGGGGAACCGGTACAGAGTCAATGTGATGGGTGAACCGGTACAGAGTTAATGTGAGGGGGAACCGGTGCAGAGTTAATGTGATGGGTGAACCGGTACAGAGCCAATGTGAGGGGGAACCGGTACAGAGTCAATGTGAGGGGGAACCGGTGCAGAGTTAATGTGATGGGTGAACCGGTACAGAACCAATGTGAGGGGAACCGGTACAGAGCCAATGTGAGGGGAACCGGTACAGAGCCAATGTGATGGGTGAACCGGTACAGAACCAATGTGAGGGGAACCGGTACAGAGTCAATGTGAGGGGAACCGGTACAGAACCAATGTGATGGGTGAACCGGTACAGAGCCAATGTGATGGGTGAACCGGTACAGAACCAATGTGGGGGAACTGGTACAGAACCAATGTGGGGGAACGGTACAGAGTCAATGTGAGGGGAACTGTACAGAGTCAATGTGATGGGGGAACCGGTACAGAGTTAATGTGAGGGGGAACAGGTACAGAGTTAATGTGAGGGGGAACCGGTACAGAGTCAATGTGATGGGGAACCGGTACAGAGTTAATGTGTGGGAACCGGTACAGAGTTAATGTGAGGGGGAACCGGTACAGAGTTAATGTGAGGGGGAACCGGTGCAGAGCCAATGTGAGGGGAACCGGTACAGAGTCAATGTGATGGGGGAACCGGTACAGAGTTAATGTGATGGGGAACCGGTACAGAGTCAATGTGAGGGGAACCGGTGCAGAGTTAATGTGAGGGAACAGGTGCAGAGTTAATGTGAGGGGGAACCGATGCAGAGTTAATGTGATGGGGGAACCGGTACAGAGTTAATGTGATGGGGGAACAGGTACAAAGTCAACGTGAGGGGAACCGGTACAGAGTCAATGTAGGGGAACCGGTACAGAGTTAATGTGAGGGGAACGGTGCAGAGTTAATGTGAGGGGAACCGGTACAGAGTTAATGCTGATGGGGAACAGGTGTACAGAGTTAATGTGATGGGGAACCGGTACAGAGTCAATGTGAGGGGAACCGGTACAGAATCAATGTGATGGGGAACCGGTACAGAGTTAATGTGAGGGGGAACCTTACAGTTAATGTGATGGGGAACCGGTACA
>NC_060186.1:7507970-7512970 GCF_021184085.1 Oncorhynchus gorbuscha
GTTCTGGAGGCCCTTGGTTCTGAAGGCCCTTGGTTCTGGAGGCCCTTGGTTCTGAATCCCTTGGTTCTGAAGGTCCTTGGTTCTGGAGGTTCTTGGTTCTGAAGGCCCTTGGTTCTGGAGGCCCTTGGTTCTGGAATCCCTTGGTTCTGGAGGCCCTTGGTTCTGAAGGCCCTTGGTTCTGAAGGCCCTTGGTTCTGAAGGCCCTTGGTTCTGGAGGCCCTTGGTTCTGGAATCCCTTGGTTCTGGAGGCCCTTGGTTCTGGAATCCCTTGGGTTCTGGAAGTTCTGGAATCCCTTGGGTTCTGAAGGCCCTTGGTTCTGAAGGCCCTTGGTTCTGGAAGTCCCTTGGTTCTGAAGGCCCTTGGTTCTGGAGGCCCTTGGTTCTGGAATCCCTTGGTTCTGGAGGCCCTTGGTTCTGAAGTCCCTTGGTTCTGAAGGCCCTTGGTTCTGAAGGCCCTTGGTTCTGGAGGCCCTTGGTTCTGAAGGCCCTTGGTTCTGGAGGCCCTTGGTTCTGGAATCCCTTGGGTTCTGGAGGCCCTTAGTTCTGGAATCCCTTGGGTTCTGAAGGCCCTTGGTTCTGAAGTCCCTTGGTTCTGAAGGCCCTTGGTTCTGAAGGCCCTTGGTTCTGGAGGCCCTTGGTTCTGGAATCCCTTGGTTCTGGAGGCCCTTGGTTCTGAAGTCCCTTGGTTCTGAAGGCCCTTGGTTCTGAAGGCCCTTGGTTCTGGAGGCCCTTGGTTCTGGAATCCCTTGGTTCTGAAGGCCCTTGGTTCTGGAGGTTCTTGGTTCTGAAGGCCCTTGGTTCTGAAGGCCCTTGGTTCTGAAGGCCCTTGGTTCTGGAATCCCTTGGTTCTGAAGGCCCTTGGTTCTGGAGGCCCTTGGTTCTGAAGGCCCTTGGTTCTGGAGGCCCTTGGTTCTGGAATCCCTTGGGTTCTGGAGGCCCTTAGTTCTGGAATCCCTTGGGTTCTGGAGGCCCTTGGTTCTGAAGGCCCTTGGTTCTGGAGGCCCTTGGTTCTGAAATCCCTTGGTTCTGAAGGCCCTTGGTTCTGAAGTCCCTTGGTTCTGAAGGCCCTTGGTTCTGAAGGCCCTTGGTTCTGGAGGCCCTTGGTTCTGGAATCCCTTGGTTCTGGAGGCCCTTGGTTCTGAAGTCCCTTGGTTCTGAAGGCCCTTGGTTCTGGAGGCCCTTGGTTCTGAAGGCCCTTGGTTCTGGAGGCCCTTGGTTCTGGAATCCCTTGGTTCTGAAGGCCCTTGGTTCTGGAGGCCCTTGGTTCTGAAGGCCCTTGGTTCTGGAGGCCCTTGGTTCTGGAATCCCTTGGTTCTGAAGGCCCTTGGTTCTGGAGGTTCTTGGTTCTGAAGGACCTTGGTTCTGGAGGCCCTTGGTTCTGGAATCCCTTGGTTCTGAAGGCCCTTGGTTCTGGAGGCCCTTGGTTCTGAAGGCCCTTGGTTCTGGAGGCCCTTGGTTCTGGAATCCCTTGGGTTCTGGAGGCCCTTAGTTCTGGAATCCCTTGGGTTCTGAAGGCCCTTGGTTCTGAAGGCCCTTGGTTCTGAAGGCCCTTGGTTCTGAAGGCCCTTGGTTCTGGAGGTCCTTGGTTCTGGAATCCCTTGGTTCTGGAGGCCCTTGGTTCTGAAGTCCCTTGGTTCTGAAGGCCCTTGGTTCTGAAGGACCTTGGTTCTGGAGGCCCTTGGTTCTGGAATCCCTTGGTTCTGAAGGCCCTTGGTTCTGGAGGCCCTTGGTTCTGAAGGCCCTTGGTTCTGAAGGCCCTTGGTTCTGGAATCCCTTGGTTCTGAAGGCCCTTGGTTCTGGAGGCCCTTGGTTCTGAAGGCCCTTGGTTCTGGCGGCCCTTGGTTCTGGAATCCCTTGGGTTCTGGAGGCCCTTAGTTCTGGAATCCCTTG
Source organism: Oncorhynchus gorbuscha (assembly GCF_021184085.1). Lineage (NCBI taxonomy): Eukaryota > Metazoa > Chordata > Actinopteri > Salmoniformes > Salmonidae > Oncorhynchus > Oncorhynchus gorbuscha. The sequence goes on from NC_060186.1 coordinate 7,509,861, forward strand.
GGTTCTGAAGGCCCTTGGTTCTGAAGGCCCTTGGTTCTGGAGGCCCTTGGTTCTGGAATCCCTTGGTTCTGGAGGCCCTTGGTTCTGGAGGCCCTTGGTTCTGGAGGCCCTTGTGGTTAGTTATATTATCCCGGAGGCCCTTGTGGTTAGTTATATTATCCCGGAGGCCCTTGTGGTTAGTTATATTATCCCGGAGGCCCTTGTGGTTAGTTATATTATCCCGGAGGCCCTTGTGGTTAGTTATATTATCCCGGAGGCCCTTGTGGTTAGTTATATTATCCCGGAGGCCCTTGTGGTTAGTTATATTATCCGGAGGCCCTTGTGGTTAGTTATATTATCCCGGAGGCCCTTGTGGTTAGTTATATTATCCCGGAGGCCCTTGTGGTTAGTTATATTATCCCGGAGGCCCTTGTGGTTAGTTATATTATCCCGGAGGCCCTTGTGGTTAGTTATATTATCCCGGAGGCCCTTGTGGTTAGTTATATTATCCCGGAGGCCCTTGTGGTTAGTTATATTATCCCGGAGGCCCTTGTGGTTAGTTATATTATCCCCGAAGCCCTTGTGGTTAGTTATATTATCCCGGAGGCCCTTGTGGTTAGTTATATTATCCCGGAGGCCCTTGTGGTTAGTTATATTATCCCGGAGGCCCTTGTGGTTAGTTATATTATCCCGGAGGCCCTTGTGGTTAGTTATATTATCCCGGAGGCCCTTGTGGTTAGTTATATTATCCCGGAGGCCCTTGTGGTTAGTTATATTATCCCGGAGGCCCTTGTGGTTAGTTATATTATCCCGGAGGCCCTTGGGGCTACATTGTATTTGTTATATTATCCCTGATGATGACCATTATGATGTACATTATGACTCATGTATGCAGTGGTCTTCCTCACCCTCCTCTTCCTCTTGTTCATCCCTCCTCTCCTCGTTCCCCCTCTTGTTCCTTTCCTCTTGCACCCTACAACACTGTCTCCTCTCCTCTGTGGAAAGTAGTAGCCACTCAGAACTCTAGACAGTATGTTTGAAACAAGAGGTTGCTGCCAATATAGACTCGGGGTTGGTGGTCACCAACCAGTCAAAATAATTAGGAGCAGTAGATCTCGGATTGCATTTTCTTGACTCGGGAAAGGCTGGTGACTCAGGGGATACAGAGATGTTCTATACCACCAGCACTTTTTAAGACAGAGGTAGCTAAAACTCAGGAGATACAGAGATGTTCTGCCACCATCACTCTGCTCTGCTCTGTCAGACTCTATCTGTGTGGAGAACTCACTGGAGGGTGAATTTTACTGACCTCATCTCCCTCTCTCTCTCTCTCTCTCTCTCTCTCTCTCTCTCTCTCTCTCTCTCTCTCTCTCTCTCTCTCTGTCTGTCTCACCTCTCTGTCTGTCTCACCCCCTGCTCTCTCTGTCTGTCTCACCCCCCTGCTCTCTCTGTCTGTCTCTGTCTGTCCCCCCCCTGCTCTCTCTGTCTGTCTCACCCCCCCCCCCTGCTCTCTCTGTCTGTCTCACCCCCCTGCTCTCTCTGTCTGTCTCACCCCCCCCCCCCCTGCTCTCTCTGTCTGTCTCACCCCCTGCTCTCTCTGTCTGTCTCACCCCCCCTGCTCTCTCTGTCTGTCTCACCCCCCCCTGCTCTCTCTGTCTGTCTCACCCCCCCCCTGCTCTCTCTGTCTGTCTCACCCCCCCCCCTGCTCTCTCTGTCTGTCTCACCCCCCCCCCCCCCTGCTCTCTCTGTCTGTCTCACCCCCCCCCTGCTCTCTCTGTCTGTCTCACCCCCCCCTGCTCTCTCTGTCTGTCTCACCCCCCTGCTCTCTCTGTCTGTCTCTGCTCTCTCTGTCTGTCTCAACCCCCCCCTGCTCTCTCTGTCTGTCTCACCCCCCCCCTGCTCTCTCTGTCTGTCTCACCCCCCTGCTCTCTCTGTCTGTCTCACCCCCCCCCCCTGCTCTCTCTGTCTGTCTCACCCCCCTGCTCTCTCTGTCTGTCTCACCCCCTGCTCTCTCTGTCTGTCTCACCCCCCTGCTCTCTCTGTCTGTCTCACCCCCTGCTCTCCCCCCTGCTCTCTCTGTCTGTCTCACCCCCCCTGCTCTCTCTGTCTGTCTCACCCCCCCTGCTCTCCTCTGTCTGTCTGTCTCACCCCCCTGCTCTTTCTGTCTGTCTCACCCCCCCCCCCTGCTCTCTCTGTCTGTCTCACCCCCCCTGTCTGTCTCACCCCCTCTCTGTCTGTCTGTCTCACTCCCCCCTTGCTCTCTCTGTCTGTCTCACCCCCCCCCTGCTCTCTCTGTCTGTCTCACCCCCCCCCCTGCTCTCTCTGTCTGTCTCACCCCCCTGCTCTCTCTGTCTGTCTCACCCCCCCCCTGCTCTCTCTGTCTGTCTCACCCCCCCCTGCTCTCTCTGTCTGTCTCACCCCCCCCCCACTGCTCTCTCTGTCTGTCTCACCCCCCCTGCTCTCTGTCTGTCTGTCTCCTCCCTGTCTGCTCTCTCTGTCTGTCTCACCCCCCTGCTCTCTCTGTCTGTCTCACCCCCCCCCCCCCCCTGCTCTCTCTGTCTGTCTCACCCCCCCCCCCCTGCTCTCTCTGTCTGTCTCTGCTCTCTCTGTCTGTCTCACCCCCCCCTGCTCTCTCTGTCTGTCTCACCCCCCCCTGCTCTCTCTCTGTCTCTGTCTGTCTCACCCCCCCCTGCTCTCTCTGTCTGTCTCACCCCCCTGCTCTCTCTGTCTGTCTCACCCCCCCCCCCCTGCTCTCTCTGTCTTCATTGAGGGTGAATTTTACTGACCTCTTCTCTTCTCTCTTTCAGCCATTGGGGTTCAGATGGCACTGGACCTGTTAGAGACCAGGTTCTGGGCTACAGCTAAGCAGGTGAGTTACAACATCCTGCCTAAATCACCGCCTAACCTTAAATTAAAACTAAAAAGCTCATCTTTGTTTACATACATTTTTACAATAAAGCCCATTTCTGACTTTGCAACTGGCCTATCTAAGGGGAAATCACTCAGTTCTGCCACCAGGTGATTTATGGCCATATTACAACCTTTGACTGAACAGAACGGACACGGTCTACAACGGGTCCATAGATGATGTATTGACTGATACAACCTCTGAATCAAACTGAACAGAATGA
>NC_060186.1:7517970-7520470 GCF_021184085.1 Oncorhynchus gorbuscha
TTGAAGAGATGGTGTGTGTGGGCTGGGAGGAGGGAGGACTGTGTTGTCTCTTAGTGGTTGAAGAGATGGTGTGTGTGGGCTGGGAGGAGGGAGGACTGTGTTGTCTCTTAGTGGTTGAAGAGATGGTGTGTGTGGGCTGGGAGGAGGGAGGACTGTGTTGTCTCTTAGTGGTTGAAGAGATGGTGTGTGTGGGCTGGGAGGAGGGGGACTGTGTTGTCTCTTAGTGGTTGAAGAGATGGTGGTGTGGGCTGGGAGGAGGGAGGACTGTGTTGTCTCTTAGTGGTTGAAGAGATGGTGTGTGTGGGCTGGGAGGAGGGAGGACTGTGTTGTCTCTTAGTGGTTGAAGAGATGGTGTGTGGGCTGGGAGGAGGGAGGACTGTGTTGTCTCTTAGTGGTTGAAGAGATGGTGTGTGTGGGCTGGGAGGAGGGAGGACTGTGTTGTCTCTTAGTGGTTGAAGAGATGGTGTGTGTGGGCTGGGAGGAGGGAGGACTGTGTTGTCTCTTAGTGGTTGAAGAGATGGTGTGTGGGCTGGGAGGAGGGAGGACTGGTGAGGTTCATAAAGGAAATCAATACTGTTCAGTATGTATGTACCAGCATCCCTGTTGTGTTTCCCAATAACAGACAACAGGAATTATTCTCAGGGGGGGTATGTTACCATGGTAACATCTCTGTGCTGTGGCTCATTGTGGGTCAAGAGCAGTCACAATGATGACCTCATTTCCTCTATTTGAAGACTAACCCTCTGTTTAAAAAAAAACATTTATTCTCTCACTTTATCTCACTTTTCGTCTCTCTCCATATTTCTCTCAATTCAATTTGAGAGGCTTTATTGCCATGGGAAACATATGTTTACATTGCCAAAGCAAGTGTCGTAGATAATAAACAAAAGTAACAATAAAACAATAATAAACAATACAAATGAACAGTGAATATTACCCTCACAGAAGTTCCAAAATAATAAAATACATTTCAAATGTCATATTATGTCTATTTACAGTGTTGTAACGATGTGCTCTTTCTCACTCCCTCTCTCTGTCTCTCTCTTTCTCACTCCCTCTCTCTGTCTCTCTCTCTTTCTCACTCCCTCTCTCTGTCTCTCTCTCTTTCTCACTCCCTCTCTCTGTCTCTCACTCTTTCTCACTCCCTCTCTCTGTCTCTCTCTCTTTCTCACTCCCTCTCTCTGTCTCTCTCTCTTTCTCACTCCCTCTCTCTGTCTCTCTCTCTTTCTCACTCCCTCTCTCTGTCTCTCTCTCTTTCTCACTCCCTCTCTCTGTCTCTCTCTCTTTCTCACTCCCTCTCTCTGTCTCTCTGTCTCTCTTTCTCACTCCCTCTCTCTGTCTCTCTCTCTTTCTCACTCCCCTCTCTCTGTCTCTCTCTCTTTCTCACTCCCTCTCTCTGTCTCTCTCTCTTTCTCACTCCCTCTCTCTGTCTCTCTCTCTTTCTCACTCCCTCTCTCTGTCTCTCTCTCTTTCTCACTCCCTCTCTCTGTCTCTCTCTCTTTCTCACTCCCTCTCTCTGTCTCTCACTCTTTCTCACTCCCCTCTCTGTCTCTCTCTCTTTCTCACTCCCTCTCTCTGTCTCTCTCTCTTTCTCACTCCCTCTCTCTGTCTCTCTCTCTTTCTCACTCCCTCTCTCTGTCTCTCTCTCTTTCACTCCCTCTCTCTGTCTCTCTCTCTCTCTTTCTCTCCCTCTCTCTGTCTCTCTCACTCCCTCTCTCTGTCTCTCTCTCTTTCTCACTCCCTCTCTCTGTCTCTCTCTCTTTCTCACTCCCCTCTCTCTGTCTCTCTCTCTTTCTCACTCCCTCTCTCTGTCTCTCTCTCTCTTCTCACTCCTCTCTCTCTCTCTCTCTCTCTTTCTCACTCCCTCTCTCTGTCTCTCTCTCTTTCTCACTCCCTCTCTCTCTCTCTCTCTCTCTTTCTCACTCCCTCTCTCTGTCTCTCTCTCTTTCTCACTCCCTCTCTCTGTCTCTCTCTCTTTCTCACTCCCTCTCTCTGTCTCTCTCTCTTTCTCACTCCCTCTCTCTGTCTCTCTCTCTTTCTCCTCCCTCTCTCTGTCTCTCTCTCTTTCTCACTCCCTCTCTCTCTGTCTCTGTCTTTCTCACTCCTCTCTCTGTCTCTCTCTCTTTCTCACTCCCTCTCTCTGTCTCTCTCTCTTTCTCTCCCTCTCTCTGTCTCTCTCTCTTTCTCACTCCCTCTCTCTGTCTCTCTCTTTCTCACTCCCTCTCTCTGTCTCTCTCTTTCTCACTCCCCCTCTCTCTCTCTCTCTTCTCACTCCCTCTCTCTGTCTCTCTCTTTTCACTCCCTCTCTCTGTCTCTCTCTCTCTCACTCCCTCTCTCTGTCTCTCTCTCTTTCTCACTCCCTCTCTCTGTCTCTCTCTCTTTCTCTCCCTCTCTCTGTCTCTCTCTTTCTCTCTCCTCTCTCTGTCTCTCTGTCTTTCTCACTCCCTCTCTCTGTCTCTCTCTCTTTCTCACTCCCTCTCTCTGTCTCTCTCTCTCTCTC
>NC_060186.1:7527970-7572406 GCF_021184085.1 Oncorhynchus gorbuscha
GGTAAAGCCAGCTGATCCTGTCAACACGAAACAGAGATGAGAAAACACGTTTGATCCCCTGTCCTACTTCCCTGCCCCCTTCGGACGGCACGATTTACAGATGGAACTGGTCCATTTACACAAATGACAACACACCTCACTCAGTTCAGCGCTTCCTAGTCCCATGCGTCAAACCATGTATCAAAGTTATTTCAGTTATATTAAAACCAGGGAAATCTGGAGAGTCCCCTATTGATTATAGTAAACTGTAAGTTTAATAAATTGTGACAATAAAGTAATAAGTAAGTTTCTAAGCAATAGCGTGGTACAAGTCTTATTACACGATATACATATCAATCAGACACGGTTTATTAAAAATAGACACTTACAAACAAATACAAGAACGTGTTTCAGTTGAATACAATATGCAAAAAAAAATACAAGATATAGATTCATTAATAATTGTTGTTGTTGCGGAAAAGTCTTTCGACCCTCTTGAATGGCCTTTTCTATTCAAAACTTTGGAAGCTTTCAACTGTACAGCTGAAATAATACATTTTATAATAAATATTATATATTGTATATCCCCTAAAGAAAAGATATACACAAATAATATATGATCTGATGAAATTGCTTTAAAAAGGGGCACAAGACAGGGATGTCCCCTCTCCCCATCCTGTTTTCACTGGCAATTGATCCGCTTGCAGAAAGATTAAGACAAGACCCAAACGTATACAGGTATCAGTATTGGTAAACATGAACATAAACTAAACTTATTTACAGATGATCTCCTGATATTCCTGACAAATGTTGAAAACTCAAAACATTTGACTTCTCCCTAAGTCTGAGAGGGGTTTTAACCTTGTATCAACTCACTACCCAAGGCTTTTACTTGCTACATATACTGTAGTTAAATGCACCAGATAGGAACACTGGGCCCATGTTGAAGATGTGCTCATCCATCGCCAGAATCTCCTTGTGTCTATTTTCAAAGGATAAAGAACTATTAAAAACCTCATAGTTAAGAACACTATAACAATATGGAAGAAAATTAAACGTGTTCTACAAGAACCAATATCACTCCCTAAAACACCACCCGGTGGAACAATCCTTGCCTAGTTTCCCAGAAGTCTCTGATAAATTGGTCCACATGGAAAACTAAAGGTGTAACGGATGTGAAACGGCTAGCTAGTTAGCGGTGGTGCTGGTGTAATGGATGTGAAACGGCTAGCTAGTTAGCGGTGGTGCTGGTGTAACGGATGTGAAACGGCTAGCTAGTTAGCGGTGGTGCTGGTGTAACGGATGTGAAACGGCTAGCTAGTTAGCGGTGGCGCTAAATAGCGTTTCAATCGGTGACGTCGCTTGCTCTGAGACCTTGAAGTAGTGGTTCCCCTTGCTCTGCAAGGGCCGCGGCTTTTGTGGAGCGATGGGTAACGATGCTTCGTGGGTGACGGTTGTTGATGTGTGCAGAGGGTCCCTGGTTCGCGCCCGGGTATGGGCGAGAGGACGGTTTAAAGTTATACTGTTACAAAGGCATAGTAACTCTAAATGACTTGTTCATAGGAAATACTTGTATTTCCATGACAGCTTTAAAAAGCCATTTTGGATTAACCAATGTAAGATATGTTAAAATATGTGCACCTTAAAAGTTGTATACAGCTTCACAAAACGTCCATTTGAAATCTTTAGGACAACAGCGCAATCTAGAGAGAATCCTATTTGAGTCAGAAAAGGTTTGTCATATGAAAGGTCAGCTAAACATAACCTTGCGGAGAGCCGATCCAACTGACAATCTCTTCGGGAACAAAAATCATCTAAACCATTGGAACCAAGACTTAAAATGAACTGATATTGGCACAAGATGGAGGGAATGTTGGAAGATCACTGGTGCAGCCTGGCGGCTGGCTGCCCCTCGGTCCAAACACACACACACACCAAACACACACACACACCAAACACAAACCCACCAAACACAACATGAGTTATTCTCAGCTGAGGAGCAACGAGGCGTCCTAATCACAGCCCCTGGGAAACAGCTAGTTATTGTGTTGTCACTTTTCTGTCTGTGTCTTCAAATGAAAACTCTTTCAGTCTCCTAGTTGTATTGTGTCTGTGGAACAGGGAGGAGGGGGGAGTGATTGTAGCCAACTGTCTCAGTTCATATTTTATCAGTGTGGGGGCGGCAGGTAGCCCAGTTGCTAGAGTGTTGAGCCAGTAACCGAAAGGTTCCTGAGCCTGTCGATCTGCAAGGCACTTAACCCTAATTGTTCCAGGGCCATCAATATTGGCTGGCCGTGACCCCCCTCTCTGAGGGTGTCTCAGGTAGACTGGGATATGCAGAAAACTAATTTCCATTTAACCTCACACTGAATATGTGGAAAACAGGACAAATATGAACCTATTTCAACTTGTGTTTGAGCAGTACTTCCTTAAAACTAAAATAGGTCACAGGAAACAGTCTATCCCCACATACCTAAATTGAAGCACCTCTGCAGACACACACACACAGACACACACACACAGACACACACACACAGACACACACACACACACACAGACACACAGACACACAGACACAGGGAAACAGACACAGACTAAAATAGGTCACAGGAAACAGTCTATCCCCACATACCTAAATTGAAGCACGCGCAGGCACTACACACACACACACACACACACACACACACACACACACACACACACACACACACACACACACACACAGACAGACAGACAGAGACACAAACTGTAGTGTAAAATGACAAATAAAATTATGAATGAACGTACGAGTGGGCTAACGCAGTCTTTAGCTCAGTGGGCTAACACAGTCTTTAGCTCAGTGGGCTAACAAGAGTATTTAGCTCGGTGGGCTAACACAGTATTTAGCTCGGTGGGCTAACACAGTCTTTAGCTCAGTGGCTAACACAGTCTTTAGCTCAGTGGGCTAACACAGTCTTTAGCTCAGTGGGCTAACAAGAGTATTTAGCTCGGTGGGCTAACACAGTATTTAGCTCGGTGGGCTAACACAGTCTTTAGCTCAGTGGGCTAACACAAGTATTTAGCTCAGTGGGCTAACACAGTCTTTAGCTCAGTGTGCTAACACAGTCTTTAGCTCAGTGTGCTAACACAGTCTTTAGCTCAGTGGCTAACACAGTCTTTAGCTCAGTGGCTAACACAGTCTTTAGTTCAGTGGGCTAACAAGATTATTTAGCTCAGTGGGCTAACACAGTCTTTAGCTCAGTGGCTAACACAGTCTTTAGCTCAGTGGGCTAACAAGAGTATTTAGCTCAGTGGGCTAACAAGAGTATTTAGCTCAGTGGGCTAACACAGTCTTGTGATACCTAGATGACCCAGATCAAACCCATTCATTCACACTGGACATTACATCCCATGGTACACTGCCGGAGATCTTACTTAGCAAAAAGGTCTCAATGAGTATAGACTGCTCCTTTACGACTTTGCGAGTCCTTCAAATAAAATGTCCTCGTAAACTGAAAGCCCTAGAACCCAACACAAATCCTCAGAGGTAGTAGAATAGTGGAGCAGAGTCCACCGCAGGCTAGTAGAGGAGAGACGGCTACGGTCACTCAAACACTAGCTGTCCTCTACACACCTGTCATGCAGGTGATAGAGGACCCAAAAGCGACTTAACAGAAACAGAGTTTATTCAAGTCCAAACAGGGAATAACAGAAATCCTCTAGTCTGTAGAGGGGAATAACAAGAGAAGCGGCCACAGACTGCAGGTCGCTTCGGGTAGGCGCAGGCCGTAGTAGACAGAGACACCTGCTCACACGCAGCATCTGATGAAGGCAAAAAACACGACAGGACAGGGCGAAACACAATCACAGCATGGTGAATACTAAACAAGGAACCGACGGGACAGGAACGGAACACAAAGGAATAAATAGGGACTCTAATCAGGGGAAAGGATCGGGAACAGGTGTGGGAAGACTAAATGATGATTAGGGGAATAGGAACAGCTGGGAGCAGGAACGGAACGATAGAGAGAAGAGAGAGCGAGAGAGCGAGAGAGGGAGGGGGAGAGAGCGGGATAGAAAGAGGGAAAGAACCAATTAAGACCAGCAGAGGGAAACGAATAGAATGGGGAGCACAGGGACAAGACATGATAATAAATGACAAACATGACAGTACCCCCCCCCACTCACCGAGCGCCTCCTGGCGCACTCGAGGAGGAATCCTGGCGGCAACGGAGGAAATCATCGATGAGTGAACGGTCCAGCACGTCCCGAGACGGAACCCAACTCCTCTCCTCAGGACCGTAACCCTCCCAATCCACTAAGTATTGGTGACCCCGTCCCCGAGAATGCATGTCCATGATCTTATGTACCTTGTAAATAGGTGCGCTCTCGACAAGGACGGGAGGGGGGGGAGGGAAGACGAACGGGGGTGCGAAGAAAGGGCTTAACACAGGAGACATGGAAGACAGGATGGACGCGACGAAGATGTCGCGGAAGAAGCAGTCGCACAGCGACAGGATTGACGACCTGGGAGACACGGAACGGACCAATGAACCGCGGAGTCAACTTACGAGAAGCTGTCGTAAGAGGAAGGTTGCGAGTGGAAAGCCACACTCTCTGGCCGCAACAATACCTTGGACTCTTAATCCTGCGTTTATTGGCGGCTCTCACCGTCTGTGCCCTGTAACGGCAAAGTGCAGACCTCACCCTCCTCCAGGTGCGCTCACAACGTTGGACAAACGCTTGAGCGGAGGGAACGCTGGACTCGGCAAGCTGGGATGAGAACAGAGGAGGCTGGTAACCCAGACTACTCTGAAACGGAGATAACCCGGTAGCAGACGAAGGAAGCGAATTGTGAGCGTATTCTGCCCAGGGGAGCTGTTCTGCCCAAGACGCAGGGTTTCTGAAAGAAAGGCTGCGTAGTATGCGACCAATCGTCTGATTGGCCCTCTCTGCTTGACCGTTAGACTGGGGATGAAACCCGGAAGAGAGACTGACGGACGCACCAATCAAACGACAGAACTCCCTCCAAAACTGTGACGTGAATTGCGGGCCTCTGTCTGAAACGGCGTCTAACGGAAGGCCATGAATTCTGAATACATTCTCAATAATGATTTGTGCCGTCTCCTTAGCGGAAGGAAGTTTAGCGAGGGGAATGAAATGTGCCGCCTTAGAGAACCTATCGACAACCGTAAGAATCACAGTCTTCCCCGCAGACAAAGGCAGACCGGTAATGAAGTCTAAGGCGATGTGAGACCATGGTCGAGAAGGAATGGGGAGCGGTCTGAGACGACCGGCAGGAGGAGAGTTACCCGACTTAGTCTGCGCGCAGTCCGAACAAGCAGCCACGAAACGGCGCGTGTCACGCTCCTGAGTCGGCCACCAAAAGCGCTGGCGAATAGACGCAAGAGTGCCTCGAACACCGGGATGACCAGCTAACTTGGCAGAGTGAGCCCACTGAAGAACAGCCAGACGAGTGGAAACAGGAACGAAAAGGAGGTTACTAGGACAAGCGCGGCGACGCAGTGTGCGTGAGTGCTTGCTTAACCTGTCTTTCAATTCCCAGACTGTTAACCCGACAACACGCCCATAAGGAAGAATCCCCTCGGGATCAGTAGAAGCCACAGAAGAACTAAACAGACGGGATAAGGCATCAGGCTTGGTGTTCTTGCTACCCGGACGGTAAGAAATCACAAACTCGAAACGAGCGAAAAACAACGCCCAACGAGCTTGACGGGCATTAAGTCGTTTGGCAGAACGGATGTACTCAAGGTTCTTATGGTCTGTCCAAACGACAAAAGGAACGGTCGCCCCTCCAACCACTGTCGCCATTCGCCTAGGGCTAAGCGGATGGCGAGCAGTTCACGGTTACCCACATCATAGTTGCGCTCAGATGGCGACAGGCGATGAGAAAAATAAGCGCAAGGATGAACCTTATCGTCAGACTGGAAGCGCTGGGATAGAATGGCTCCCACGCCTACCTCTGAAGCGTCAACCTCGACAATGAATTGTCTAGTGACGTCAGGAGTAACGAGGATAGGAGCGGACGTAAAACGTTTTTAAGAAGATCAAAAGCTCCCTGGGCGGAACCGGACCACTTAAAACACGTCTTGACAGAAGTAAGAGCTGTGAGAGGGGCAGCAACTTGACCGAAATTACGAATGAAACGCCGATAGAAATTAGCGAAACCTAAAAAGCGCTGCAACTCGACACGTGACCTTGGAACGGGCCAATCACTGACAGCTTGGACCTTAGCGGAATCCATCTGAATGCCTTCAGCGGAAATAACGGAACCGAGAAAAGTAACGGAGGAGACATGAAAAGAGCACTTCTCAGCCTTTACGTAGAGACAATTCTCTAAAAGGCGCTGTAGAACACGTCGAACGTGCTGAACATGAATCTCGAGTGACGGAGAAAAAATCAGGATATCGTCAAGATAGACAAAAACAAAGATGTTCAGCATGTCTCTCAGAACATCATTAACTAATGCCTGAAAAACAGCTGGCGCATTGGCGAGACCGAACGGCAGAACCCGGTACTCAAAATGCCCTAACGGAGTGTTAAACGCCGTTTTCCACTCGTCCCCCTCTCTGATGCGCACGAGATGGTAAGCGTTACGAAGGTCCAACTTAGTAAAGCACCTGGCTCCCTGCAGAATCTCGAAGGCTGATGACATAAGGGGAAGCGGATAACGATTCTTAACCGTTATGTCATTCAGCCTCGATAATCCACGCAGGGGCGCAGAGTACCGTCCTTCTTCTTAACAAAAAGAACCCCGCCCCGGCCGGAGAAGAAGAAGGCACTATGGTACCGGCGTCAAGAGACACAGACAAATAATCCTCGAGAGCCTTACGTTCGGGAGCCGACAGAGAGTATAGTCTACCTCGAGGAGGAGTGGTCCCCGGAAGGAGATCAATACTACAATCATACGACCGGTGAGGAGGAAGGGAGTTGGCTCGGGACCGACTGAAGACCGTGCGCAGATCATGATATTCCTCCGGCACTCCTGTCAAATCGCCAGGTTCCTCCTGAGAAGTAGGGACAGAAGAAACGGGAGGGATGGCAGACATTAAACACTTCACATGACAAGAAACGTTCCAGGATAGGATAGAATTACTAGACCAATTAATAGAAGGATTATGACATACTAGCCAGGGATGACCCAAAACAACAGGTGTAAACGGTGAACGGAAAATCAAAAAGAAATAGTCTCACTGTGGTTACCAGATACTGTGAGAGTTAAAGGTAGTGTCTCAAATTTGATACTGGGAAGATGACTACCATCTAAGGCAAACATGGGCGTAGGCTTGTCTAACGGTCTGAAAGGAATGTTATGTTTCCGAACCCATGCTTCGTCCATGAAACAACCCTCAGCCCCAGAGTCAATCAAGGCACTGCATGTAGCACCCGAACCGGTCCAGCGTAGATGGACCGACATAGTAGTACAAGATCTAGATGAAGGGACCTGAGTAGTAGCGCTCACCAGTAGCCCTCCGCTTACTGATGGGCTCTGGCCTCTTACTGGACATGAATTAACAAAATGTCCAGCAACTCCGCAATAGAGGCACAGGCGGTTGGTGATCCTCCGTTCCCTCTCCTTAGTCGAGATGCGAATCCCTCCCAGCTGCATGGGCTCAGTCTCAAAGCCAGAGGAGGGAGATGGTTGCGATGCGGAGCAGGGAAACACCGTTGATGCGAGCTCTCTTCCACGAGCCCGGTGACGAAGATCTACCCGTCGTTCTATGCGGATGGCGAGAGCAATCAAAGAGTCCACATCTGATGGAACCTCCCGGGAGAGAATCTCATCCTTAACCACTGCGTGGAGTCCCTCCAGAAAACGAGCGAGCAGCGCCGGCTCGTTCCACTCACTAGAGGCAGCAAGAGTGCGAAACTCAATAGAATAATCCGTTATGGACCGTTCACCTTGGCATAAGGAAGCCAGGGCCCTAGAAGCCTCCCTACCAAAAACTGAACGGTCAAAAACCCGAATCATCTCCTCTTTAAAGTTCTGGAACTTGTTAGAGCAATCAGCCCTTGCCTCCCAGATAGCTGTGCCCCATTCTCGAGCCCGGCCAGTAAGGAGTGAAATGACGTAAGCAACCCGAGCTCTCTCTCTAGAGTATGTGTTGGGTTGGAGAGAGAAAACAATCTCACACTGCGTGAGAAAGGAGCGGCACTCAGTGGGCTGCCCGGAGTAGCAAGGTGGGTTATTAACCCTAGGTTCTGGAGGCTCGGCAGGCCAGGAAGTAACAGGTGGCACGAGACGTAGACTCTGGAACTGTCCAGAGAGGTTGGAAACCTGAGCGGCCAGGTTCTCCACGGCATGGCGAGCAGCAGACAATTCCTGCTCGTGTCTGCCGAGCATGGCTCCTTGGATCTCGACGGCAGTGTAACGAGCGTCTGAAGTCGCTGGGTCCATTCCTTGGTCGGTTCCTTCTGTCATGCAGGTGATAGAGGACCCAAAAGCGACTTAACAGAAACAGAGTTTATTCAAGTCCAAACAGGGAATAACAGAAATCCTCTAGTCTGTAGAGGGGAATAACAAGAGAAGCGGCCACAGACTGCAGGTCGCTTCGGGTAGGCGCAGGCCGTAGTAGACAGAGACACCTGCTCACACGCAGCATCTGATGAAGGCAAAAAACACGACAGGACAGGGCGAAACACAATCACAGCATGGTGAATACTAAACAAGGAACCGACGGGACAGGAACGGAACACAAAGGAATAAATAGGGACTCTAATCAGGGGAAAGGATCGGGAACAGGTGTGGGAAGACTAAATGATGATTAGGGGAATAGGAACAGCTGGGAGCAGGAACGGAACGATAGAGAGAAGAGAGAGCGAGAGAGCGAGAGAGGGAGGGGGAGAGAGCGGGATAGAAAGAGGGAAAGAACCAATTAAGACCAGCAGAGGGAAACGAATAGAATGGGGAGCACAGGGACAAGACATGATAATAAATGACAAACATGACAACACCTAACCTCTACCTCTACCTCTACCCAGCTGATGAGCTGTCCTCTATACACCTAAGCTCTACCTCTAACCAGCTGATGAGCTGTCCTCTATACACCTAACCTCTACCTCTAACCAGCTGATGAGCTGTCCTCTATACACCTAACCTCTACCTCTACATCTACCTCTACCCAGCTGATGAGCTGTCCTCTATACGCCTAACCTCTACATCTACATCTACCTCTACCCAGCTGATGAGCTGTCCTCTATACACCTGACCTCTACCTCTACCTCTACTTCTACCTCTACCTCTACCTCCACACCTCTACCCAGCTGATGAGCTGTCCTCTATACACCTAACCTCTACCTCTACCTCTACCCAGCTGATGAGCTGTCCTTTATACACCTGACCTCCACACCTCTACCTCTATCTCTACCTCTACCCAACTGATGAGCTGTCCTCTATACACCTGACCTCCACACCTCTACCTCTATCCAGCTGATGAGCTGTCCTCCATACTCCTAACCTCTACCTCTACCTATTCCTCTACCCAGCTGATGAGCTGTCCTCTATACACCTAACCTCTACCTCTACCTCTACCCAGCTGATGAGCTGTCCTCCATACTCCTAACCGCCACACCTCTACCTCTACCCAGCTGATGAGCTGTCCTCTATACACCTAACCGCCACACCTCTACCTCTACCCAGCTGATGAGCTGTCCTCTATACACCTAACCTCTACCTCTACCTCTACCCAGCTGATGAGCTGTCCTCCATACTCCTAACCTCTACCTCTACCTATTCCTCTACCCAGCTGATGAGCTGTCCTCTATACACCTAACCTCTACCTCTACCCAGCTGATGAGCTGTCCTCTATACTCCTAACCTCTACCTCTACCTATTCCTCTACCCAGCTGATGAGCTGTCCTCTATACACCTAACCTCTACCTCTACCTCTACCCAGCTGATGAGCTGTCCTCCATACTCCTAACCGCCACACCTCTACCTCTACCCAGCTGATGAGCTGTCTTCTATACACCTAACCTACACACCTCTACCTCTACCCAGCTGATGAGCTGTCCTCTATACACCTAACCTCTACCTCTACCTCTACCCAGCTGATGAGCTGTCCTCTATACACCTAACCTCTACCTCTACCCAGCTGATGAGCTGTCCTCCATACTCCTAACCTCCACACCTCTACCCAGCTGATGAGCTGTCCTCCATACTCCTAACCTCTACCTCTACCTCTACCCAGATCACTGCAATACAGTACAGGTGACATGCCAGTGAGAAATCAACCACTCAACCAAGCAAAACAGTACAAAACAGCCTGGCTGCATTAAAATGAATAATTGAACTTGTACGGTGGACTAGATGGGAACTTCACTGGAGGAGAAGAGGTGGAGAGAGGGAGAGGTAGAGAGAGAGAGAGGTAGAGAGAGAGGGAGAGGTAGAGAGAGAGGGAGAGGTAGAGGGAGAGGTGGAGGAGAGGTGGAGAGAGAGGGAGAGGTAGAGAGAGAGGGAGAGGTAGAGAGAGAGGGAGAGGTAGAGAGAGAGAGGGAGAGGGAGAGAGGGAGAGGTAGAGAGAGAGGGAGAGGTAGAGGGAGAGGGAGAGGTAGAGGGAGAGGGAGAGGTAGAGAGAGAGGGAGAGGTAGAGGTAGAGGTAGAGGTAGAGGGAGATTAGATAAGGGAGAGGTAGAGGGATGTGAGGGAGATATAGAGAGGTAGAGGTAGAGGTAGAGGTAGAGGTAGTGTAGAGAGAGGGAGAGGTAGAGGGAGAGGGAGAGGTAGAGGGAGAGGGAGAGGGAGAGGTAGAGAGAGAGGGAGAGGTAGAGGGAGAGGTATTATATAATGTGGTAGTGTATTATATAATGTGGTAGTGTATTATATAATGTGGTAGTGTATGTGTATTATATAATGTGGTAGTGTATTATATAATGTGGTAGTGTATGTGTATTATATAATGTGGTAGTGTATTATATAATGTGGTAGTGTATTATATAATGTGGTAGTGTATTATATAATGTGATAGTGTATTATATAATGTGGTAGTGTATGTGTATTATATAATGTGGTAGTGTATTATATAATGTGGTAGTGTATGTGTATTATATAATGTGGTAGTGTATTATATAATGTGGTAGTGTATTATATAATGTGGTAGTGTATTATATAATGTGGTAGTGTATTATATAATGTGGTAGTGTATTATATAATGTGGTAGTGTATTATATAATGTGGTAGTGTATGTGTATTATATAATGTGGTAGTGTATTATATAATGTGGTAGTGTATTATATAATGTGGTAGTGTATTATATAATGTGATAGTGTATTATATAATGTGGTAGTGTATGTGTAGTTATATAATGTGGTAGTGTATTATATAATGTGGTAGTGTATTATATAATGTATTATATATGTGGTAGTGTATTATATAATGTGATAGTGTATTATATAATGTGGTAGTGTATTATATAATGTGGTAGTGTATTATATATAATGTGGTAGTGTATGTGTATTATATAATGTGGTAGTGTATTATATAATGTGGTAGTGTATTATATAATGTGGTAGTGTATTATATAATGTGGTAGTGTATTATATAATGTGGTAGTGTATTATATAATGTGGTAGTGTATTATATAATGTGGTAGTGTATTATATAATGTGGTAGTGTATTATATAATGTAGTGTATTATATAGTGTATTATATAATGTGGTAGTGTATTATAAATAGTGTATTATATAATGTGATAGTGTATTATATAATGTGGTAGTGTATTATATAATGTGGTAGTGTATTATATAATGTGGTAGTGTATTATATAATGTGGTAGTGTATTATATAATGTGGTAGTGTATTATATAATGTGGTAGTGTATTATATAATGTGGTAGTGTATTATATAATGTGGTAGTGTATTATATAATGTAGTGTATTAGTGTATGTGTATTATATAATGTGGTAGTGTATTATATAATGTGGTAGTGTATTATATAATGTGGTAGTGTATTATATAATGTGGTAGTGTATTATATAATGTGGTAGTGTATTATATAATGTGGTAGTGTATTATATAATGTGGTAGTGTATTATATAATGTAGTAGTGTATGTGTATTATATAATGTGGTAGTGTATTATATAATGTGGTAGTGTATTATATAATGTGGTAGTGTATTATATAATGTGGTAGTGTATTATATAATGTGTAGTATGTATAGTGTATTATATAATGTGATAGTGTATTATATAATGTGATAGTGTATTATATAATGTGGTAGTGTATTATATAATGTGGTAGTGTATTATATAATGTGATAGTGTATTATATAATGTGGTATTATATAATGTGTATGTATTATATAATGTGGTAGTGTATTATATAATGTGGTAGTGTATTATATAATGTGGTAGTGTATTATATAATGTGGTAGTAGTGTATGTGTATTATATAATGTGGTAGTGTATTATATAATATGGTAGTGTATTATATAATGTGATAGTGTATTATATAATGTGGTAGTGTATATGTGTAGTGTATTATATAATGTGGTAGTGTATATATATAATATGTATTATATAATGTGTAGTGTATTATATAATGTATTATATAATAGTGTATTATATAATGTAGTGTATTATATAATGTGATAGTGTATTATATAATGTGGTAGTGTATGTGTACTATATAATGTGGTAGTGTATTATATAATATGGTAGTGTATGTGTATTATATAATGTGGTAGTGTGTGTTACATTTACTATGCTGTCAAAAACGGTGTGTATGACAGTGTTAATGGTGTCATTGTAAAGACAGTGTGGTCTTCTCCCTGTCTGTCGGTCTGTCTCTAGGTGGGGAGGTTCTTTGGAGAAGTTGACGGCTCAGTGATGGCACGCCTTATCAAGATGGCCATGTTCAAAAGGTAAGACAATAGTCATGATAATACCTTTAACTGTTCTATATCTGTCTCATGATAATACCTTTAACTGTTCTATATCTCATGATAATACCTTTGACTGTTCTATATCTCATGATAATACCTTTAACTGT
Organism: Oncorhynchus gorbuscha; assembly: GCF_021184085.1. Classification (NCBI taxonomy): domain Eukaryota; kingdom Metazoa; phylum Chordata; class Actinopteri; order Salmoniformes; family Salmonidae; genus Oncorhynchus; species Oncorhynchus gorbuscha. The sequence goes on from NC_060186.1 coordinate 7,540,939, forward strand.
TCTATATCTCATGATAATACCTTTAACTGTTCTATATCTCATGATAATACCTTTAACTGTTCTATATCTCATGATAATACCTTTAACTGTTCTATATCTCATGATAATACCTTTAACTGTTCTATATCTCATGATAATACCTTTAACTGTTCTATATCTCATGATAATACCTTTAACTGTTCTATATCTCATGATAATACCTTTAACTGTTCTATATCTCATGATAATACCTTTAACTGTTCTATATCTCATGATAATACCTTTAACTGTTCTATATCTCATGATAATACCTTTAACTGTTCTATATCTCATGATAATACCTTTAACTGTTCTATATCTCATGATAATACCTTTAACTGTTCTATATCTCATGATAATACCTTTAACTGTTCTATATCTCATGATAATACCTTTAACTGTTCTATATCTCATGATAATACCTTTTACTGTTCTATATCTCATGATAATACCTTTAACTGTTCTATTTCTCATGATAATACCTTTAACTGTTCTATTTCTCATGATAATACCTTTAACTGTTCTATATCTCATGATAATACCTTTAACTGTTCTATATCTCATGATAATACCTTTAACTGTTCTATATCTCATGATAATACCTTTAACTGTTCTATTTCTCATGATAATACCTTTAACTGTTCTATATCTCATGATAATACCTTTAACTGTTCTATATCTCATGATAATACCTTTAACTGTTCTATATCTCATGATAATACCTTTAACTGTTCTATATCTCATGATAATACCTTTAACTGTTCTATATCTCATGATAATACCTTTAACTGTTCTATATCTCTCATGATAATACCTTTAACTGTTCTATATCTCATGATAATACCTTTAACTGTTCTATATCTCATGATAATACCTTTAACTGTTCTATTTCTCATGATAATACCTTTAACTGTTCTATATCTCATGATAATACCTTTAACTGTTCTATATCTCATGATAATACCTTTAACTGTTCTATATCTCATGATAATACCTTTAACTGTTCTATATCTCATGATAATACCTTTAACTGTTCTATATCTCATGATAATACCTTTAACTGATCTATATCTCATGATAATACCTTGTACTGTTCTATATCTCATGATAATACCTTTTACTGTAATTTTAGGTCTCAAACTGCTTTACGTTGTAACACCCTTGTCATGTTGCGTGTTCTATATCTGTGTGTGGTTATTAGTGTAACATACTAGACTGTGTGTCATCACAGGGTTAGCCCTTTGATTTGATTGGCTGGCTCGGGTTTCTTTTACATCTACTGTACACCCTATTCCCTTTATAGTGCACTACTTTTGACCAGGGCCCATAGGCAGTAGGGTGACATTGGGGACATCCCCATCTCTTTCTTCATCTAGCTGCGTTGAGGACCTTTCAGCTGTGTCTCTGATGTAGAAACACTCCTGAGTGAAGTGATGCTCTATAACAGTTCAAAGAAATGATGCTTGATTTTAGAGGATATTGTTTGCAACCTGTTTCTGGCTGGGTCTCTCTGTGTGTGTGTGTTCAGGGTATCTCTGTACGACTATCAGGCCATGTGTAAGATGGGAGGACATTCTGCCAGCAGCGTGTGTGTCAGACCCCTTCTTAGTGTGAGTAAACATGTAAACAACAGTCTCTGTGTGTGTGTGTGTGTGTGTGTGTGTGTGTGTGTGTGTGTGTGTGTGTGTGTGTGTGTGTGTGTGTGTGTGTGTGTGTGTGTGTGTGTGTGTGTGTGTGTGTGTGTGTGTGTGTGTGTGTGTGTGTGTGTGTGTGTGTGTGTGTGTGTTTGTCTGAATAATGTGTGTGTGTGTTTTAGGGTATCTGTACTTTACTACATTCCTAAAGAAAATAATGTATTTTTACCTCATACATTTTCCCTGGCACCCAAAAGTTCTAGTTACATATTGAATGCTTAGCAGGACAGGAAAATGTCAAATTCAAGAGAACATCCCTGGTCGTCCCTACTGCCTCTGATCTGCTCACTAACTAAACAGAGAACATCCCTGGTCGTCCCTACTGCCTCTGATCTGCCAACTCACTAAACAGAGAACATCCCTGGTCGTCCCTACTGCCTCTGATCTGCCAACTCACTAAACAGAGAACATCCCTGGTCGTCCCTACTGCCTCTGATCTGCCAACTCACTAAACAGAGAACATCCCTGGTCGTCCCTACTGCCTCTGATCTGCCAACTCACTAAACAGAGAACATTCCTGGTCGTCCCTACTGCCTCTGATCTGCCAACTCACTAAACAGAGAACATTCCTGGTCGTCCCTACTGCCTCTGATCTGCCAACTCACTAAACAGAGAACATCCCTGGTCGTCCCTACTGCCTCTGATCTGCCAACTCACTAAACAGAGAACATCCCTGGTCGTCCCTACTGCCTCTGATCTGCCAACTCACTAAACAGAGAACATCCCTGGTCGTCCCTACTGCCTCTGATCTGCCAACTCACTAAACAGAGAACATCCCTGGTCGTCCCTACTGCCTCTGATCTGCCAACTCACTAAACAGAGAACATCCCTGGTCGTCCCTACTGCCTCTGATCTGCCAACTCACTAAACAGAGAACATTCCTGGTCGTCCATACTGCCTCTGATCTGCCAACTCACTAAACAGAGAACATCCCTGGTCGTCCCTACTGCCTCTGATCTGCCAACTCACTAAACAGAGAACATCCCTGGTCGTCCCTACTGCCTCTGATCTGCCAACTCACTAAACAGAGAACATTCCTGGTCGTCCCTACTGCCTCTGATCTGCCAACTCACTAAACAGAGAACATCCCTGGTCGTCCCTACTGCCTCTGATCTGCCAACTCACTAAACAGAGAACATCCCTGGTCGTCCCTACTGCCTCTGATCTGCCAACTCACTAAACAGAGAACATCCCTGGTCGTCCCTACTGCCTCTGATCTGCCAACTCACTAAACAGAGAACATCCCTGTTCGTCCCTACTGCCTCTGATCTGCCAACTCACTAAACAGAGAACATCCCTGGTCGTCCCTACTGCCTCTGATCTGCCAACTCACTAAACAGAGAACATCCCTGGTCGTCCCTACTGCCTCTGATCTGCCAACTCACTAAACAGAGAACATTCCTGGTCGTCCCTACTGCCTCTGATCTGCCAACTCACTAAACAGAGAACATCCCTGGTCGTCCCTACTGCCTCTGATCTGCCAACTCACTAAACAGAGAACATCCCTGGTCGTCCCTACTGCCTCTGATCTGCCAACTCACTAAACAGAGAACATCCCTGGTCGTCCCTACTGCCTCTGATCTGCCAACTCACTAAACACAAACTCTTCCCTTGTAAATGTTGGACTGTGCCAATGGCCCTCCGTTAAAAAAGAAATGTCTGGTATTGTCTGGTTTGCTTAATATAATACATTTGAAATTATTTAGACTTTTAATACTTTTGATACTTAAGTATATATTTTAGTCATTAGATTTCCACCACTGATTACTGCTCTGGTAGGAGATGCTGTGGGTGTGAATTGATGCCTCGTGTCACTGATTACTGCTCTGGTAGGAGATGCTGTGGGTGTGAATTGATGCCTCGTGTCAGTGATTACTGCTCTGGTAGGAGATGCTGTGGGTGTGAATTGATGCCTCGTGTCAGTGATTACTGCTCTGGTAGGAGATGCTGTGGGTGTGAATTGATGCCTCGTGTCAGTGATTACTGCTCTGGTAGGAGATGCTGTGGGTGTGAATTGATGCCTCGTGTCAGTGATTAGAAAAGAGAGGTTATTCACCGCAGACGTCTCGTCCCTCAGCACTGAATCCACTTCCTCTTGTTTCTCTGAGAGTCATTCTGTGTTGTGTATCTTTCTTTTTCGCATACTGTGTGGCTGCATGCTCATTGGAAGTTTAGACTGGGTCACTGTGAAGCACTTCGTGACAAATGTTTCTCTCTCTCTCCCTCTGTCTTGCTCGCCATCTCTCTCTCTCTCTCTCTCTCTCTCTCTCTCTCTCTCTCTCTCTCTCTCTCTCTCTCTCTCTCTCTCTCCCTCTCTTTCTTCATTATTTTCTTGATCTATCTCTATATTGCTCTCCCTCCCCCTCTCTCTCTCTCTCTCCCTCTCTCTCTCCCTCTCTCCCTCCACCTCTCTCTCTCTCCTCTCTACAGCCCTTCTATGGTCTGGCGGCTGCTCTAAAGTGGTTCCTCACCAACTTCCTACTGTAAGTGTGTCAGAGAGATCAGAGGTCGTTGGCTGCTGGTAGCTAGTTAATTCTCAAGAGCCATTACAATTTACTCTCACTTGTTCTGTATGTATGGCTCTCTCTCTCTCCTCTCCTTCTGTCCTTCACTCCATCACTCCATCACTCCTTCTCTCCTTCTCTCCCTCTCTCCATCACCCCTTCTCTCCTTCTCTCCCTCTCTCCATCACCCCTTCTCTCCCTCTCTCCATCACTCTTTCTCTCCCTCTCTCCATCACTCTTTCTCTCCCTCTCTCCATCACTCTTTCTCTCCCTCTCTCCATCACCCCTTCTCTCCCTCTCTCCATCACTCTTTCTCTCCCTCTCTCCGTCACTCTTTCTCTCCCTCTCTCCATCACTCCTTCTCCTCCTCTCTCCATCACTCCCCTCCCTCTCTCCCTCTATCTCATCACGCCTTCTCTCTCTCTCTCCCCATCACTCCTTCCCTCCCTCTCTCATTCTCTCCATCACTCTTTCTCTCCCTCTCTCCATCACTCTTTCTCTCCCTCTCTCCATCACTCTTTCTCTCCCTCTCTCCATCACTCTTTCTCTCCCTCTCTCCATCACTCTTTCTCTCCCTCTCTCCATCACTCTTTCTCTCCCTCTCTCCATCACTCTTTCTCTCCCTCTCTCCATCACTCTTTCTCTCCCTCTCTCATTCTCTCCATCACTCCCTCTATCCCTCGTTCCATCACTCCTTCTCTCTCTCTCTCCTTCACTCCTTCTCTCCCTCTCTCATTCTCTCCATCACTCCCTCTATCCCTCGTTCCATCACTCCTTCTCCCTCTCTCTCCTTCACTCTTTCTCTCCCTCTCTCATTCTCTCCATCACTCCCTCTATCCCTCGTTCCATCACTCCTTCTCTCTCTCTCTCCTTCACTCCTTCTCTCCCTCTCTCATTCTCTCCATCACTCCCTCTATCCCTCGTTCCATCACTCCTTCTCCCTCTATCTCATCACTCTTTCTCTCCCTCTCTCCATCACTCTTTCTCTCCCTCTCTCCATCACTCCTTCCCTCCCTCTCTCCATCACTCCTTCTCTTCCTCTCTCCATCACTCCTCTCCCTCTCTCCCTCTATCTCATCACTCCTTCTCTCTCTCTCTCTCCTTCACTCCTTCTCTCCCTCTCTCATTCTCTCCATCACCCCCTCTATCCCTCATTCCAACACTCCTTCTCTCTCTCTCCTTCACTCCTTCTCTCCCTCTCACATTCTCTCCATCACTCCCTCTATCCCTCGTTCCATCACTCCTTCTCCCTCTCTCCACTCCTTCTCTCCCTCTCTCATTCTCTCCATCACTCCCTCTCTCCTTCTCTCCTATCCTTATCTCCCTCTCTCCCTCTCTCCCTCTCTCCCTCTCTCCACTCCTTCTCTCCCTCTCTCCACTCCTTCTCTCCCTCTCTCCCTCTCTCCACTCCTTCTCTCCCTCTCTCCACTCCTTCTCTCCCTCTCTCCACTCCTTCTCTCCCTCTCTCCACTCCTTCTCTCCCTCTCTCCACTCCTTCTCTCCCTCTCTCCCTCTCTCCACTCCTTCTCTCCCTCTCTCCACTCCTTCTCTCCCTCTCTCCACTCCTTTCCTCCCTCTCTCCCTCTCTCCACTCCTTCTCTCCCTCTCTCCACTCCTTCTCTCCCTCTCTCCACTCCTTCTCTCCCTCTCTCCCTCTCTCCACTCCTTCTCTCCCTCTCTCCACTCCTTCTCTCCCTCTCTCTCGCGTTCTCTTTCACTCATCTTCTTTCCTTCTCCTTTCCTCTCTGTAGGTTTCTACTGGAGTTCAACATCTGTGGTCTCTGGCACTCTGACCGCTTTGCTGAAGGTAACACAGTCCAGTAAAGAGCATTCATTCCTCTTCATCTCATTCAGCTTCTGTGTGTTGTGTTGCACTGTTTGGCTTCAATGTCCCAATCTGTGTCTCATGTTGTCTCCTGTCCTGACCACACCCACCCATGTCTCGTTCACCATCATCATCATCCTCATCATCACCTGTCAATCATTCTCACCACCTCATTCCTCCCACCCAGCCAAGCCTGGCTTCAAAGGTACAGATTCAACCTATTGTGTGTGTGTGTGTGTGTGTGTGTGTGTGTGTGTGTGTGTGTGTGTGTGTGTGTGTGTGTGTGTGTGTGTGTGTGTGTGTGTGTGTGTGTGTGTGTGTGTGTGTGTGTGTGTGTGTGTGTGTGTGTGTGTGTGTGTGTGTGTGTGTGTGCGTGTGTGTGGCAACAGACGATCAGAGGATGTACTGTATCTATGTCATCTATATAATCTATTTAAAGTTGATCAGGGTCAGATAAATTCACAGTAATGACACCTAGTAAATGATTAAAGAGTCTGACATCTTGAAAGTGTATCCTTGTCCACAGTCATTAAGATGTCGATCTCCATGAGTTGATATGCTGTAATTTTTACATTTACATTTAAGTCATTTAGCAGACGCTCTTATCCAGAGCGACTTACAAATTGGTGCATTCATGACAGCTGTAATATACACAGACTCTATCTGTTATCTGTCTATCTGTTATAAACCCTGTTCCAGTCCCATGCAGTGACGACTGCCTGGTATCTCTGCATGGAAATACACTGTGGTCTGGTCCAAAACACGGCCCAGTCCTTTCCCTTAGCTCCTAGTCCTTTCCCTTAGCTCCTAGTCCTTTCCCTTAGCTCCTAGTCCTTTCCCTTAGCTCCTAGTCCTTTCCCTTAGCTCCTAGTCCTTTCCCTTATCTCCTAGTCCTTTCCCTTAAGCTCCTAGTCCTTTCACTTAGCTCCTAGTCCTTTCCCTTAGCTCCTAGTCCCTTCCCTTAGCTCCTAGTCCTTTCCCTTAGCTCCTAGTCCCTTCCCTTAGCTCCTAGTCCTTTCCCTTAGCTCCTAGTCCTTTCCCTTAGCTCCTAGTCCTTTCCCTTAGCTCCTAGTCCTTTCCCTTAGCTCCTAGTCCTTTCCCTTATCTCCTAGTCCTTTCACTTAGCTCCTAGTCCTTTCCCTTAGCTCCTAGTCCTTTCCCTTAGCTCCTAGTCCTTTCCCTTAGCTCCTAGTCCTTTCCCTTAGCTCCTAGTCCTTTCCCTTAGCTCCTAGTCCTTTCCCTTAGCTCCTAGTCCTTTCCCTTAGCTCCTAGTCCTTTTCCTTAGCTCCTAGTCCTTCAGTGTTTGTCATTGTGAACGAACCAACAAGGTGTATGGGCTGGATGGAGTTCGGAGAAGGGGTTAAGGGTTGCATGCGAGTCATGTTGAGCTCCCGAGTGGCTCAGTGGTCTAAGACACTGCATCTCAGTACGAGAAGTGTCACTGTAGTCCCTGGTTCGAATCCAGGCTGTATCACATCCGGCCGTGATTCTCATAGGGTTGGTGCACAATTGGCCCACAGCGTCGTCCAGGTTTGGCCCGGGGTAGGCCGTCGTTGTAAATAATCATTTGTTCTTAACTGACTTGTCTAGTTAAATAAATACATGTAAAAAAATTACCATAATGATGTCCGCCATACAATGTAAGGTATTAGGACTGGAGGTGTGTACGTGAGTGATGGTGATTGGCTCTCCATCACTCACGTTAGTGTGAGTGATGGTGATTGGCTCTCCATCACTCACGTTAGTATGAGTGATGGTGATTGGTTGTCTCTGTCCCCAGCGTCGGCCCAGAAGAAGAAGGGAGACATCCTGCAGCCGTGTGACACAGAGTACCCCAGCTTTGTCTACGAGCCCTCCATCAAGGAGACCAACAGCCTCATTAAGTGTGGACGCTGTCAGAAGTAAGATCACACACACACACACACTTTTTCTGTCATTTAAAAAAAAGTTAACAACATCATTTATATAAATGACAAAAGCACGAAAATATATTTTATATAAACAAAACAATCATACAAATTCCAGAAGCTACAGCTTTGGCTTCTTTATATAAATCCCACAGCTTGAGTCACACAGTCTCAGTCCTCTGAAATCTCTCTTAGAGTAAATCACTTCCTGATTATTATTTTTCCTGAGATTATCTTCTGTCTCTGCGTATCAGCTCTTTATCTCTCTACCTCCATGTATCTGTCATCCCATCCATAACCATGACTCCTGTCTCTTCTGACAGGCAGCCACAAGTCTGAAGAGGGAGGGAGGGGGAGGGAGGGAGGGAGGGAGGGAGGGAGGGAGAGAGAGAGAGAGAGAGAGAGAGAGAGAGAGAGAGAGAGAGAGAGAGGGAGGGAGGGGGGAGAGAGAGAGAGAGAGAGAGAGAGAGAGAGAGAGAGAGAGAGAGAGAGAGAGAGAGAGAGAGAGAGAGAGAGAGAGAGAGAGAGGGGAGGGAGGGAGGGAGGGAGGGAGGGAGGGAGGGAGGGAGGGAGGGAGGGAGGGGGAGGGAGGGAGGGAGGGAGGGAGGGAGGGAGGGAGGGAGGGAGGGAGGGAGGGAGGGAGGGAGGGAGGGAGGGAGGGAGGGAGGGAGGGAATGTTTCTGTTGAGGGGTTCAGCAAAGGTCATCTCAATTTCATCTAAATGGGGAACAGCGGTTTGAGGTGTTCCAGCGCCCCCATCTGGTGGAAATGGGATATAACAAAAATAATGAATGTCTAATGAAAGGGGAAGGGGGGATTCCGAGTCAGTTGTAAAAAAAATAAAAACACTCTCCACATCATGGAATGACATTGTATTGAGATGTGTGTGAATCAAAATGAACATACACTGTATATACTATCGTACTCAAACTCTATCTTTATCTAGAGATTACACATTCATTTAGGATCTTAGATTAATCCATAGATTAAAGGACCGACCAGACAATAGAATGGTGGAAGTGTGCATCCGTTCATACCACTAAGCTGTTTAATGAACACTAGGTGGCAGTGTTTCATCGTGTTTGTTTGTAATATAGTGTGTGTTACAGTTACTAGTTACCTGTCCAAAATTGTGATCAATAATGACATTTCTGGATTACACAAACTCAGTCATGTAATCTGATTACTTTTGGATTACTGTCCCTTTAAGAGGAATTAGAAGAAGACAAAAAGGATCCATCAAATGCATTTGGTGTGTCGTCACAGTGGTCTCTGATTGGTGGTCATCATTTGGTGTGTCATCACAGTGGTCTCTGATTGGTGGTCATCATTTGGTGTGTCATCACAGTGGTCTCTGATTGGTGGTCATCATTTGGTGTGTCATCACAGTGGTCTCTGATTGGTGGTCATCATTTGGTGTGTCATCACAGTGGTCTCTGATTGGTGGTCATCATTTGGTGTGTCGTCACAGTAGTCTCTGATTGGTGGTCATCATTTGGTGTGTCATCACAGTGGTCTCTGATTGGTGGTCATCATTTGGTGTGTCATCACAGTGGTCTCTGATTGGTGGTCATCATTTGGTGTGTCGTCACAGTAGTCTCTGATTGGTGGTCATCATTTGGTGTGTCATCACAGTGGTCTCTGATTGGTGATCATCATTTGGTGTGTCATCACAGTGGTCTCTGATTGGTGGTCATCATTTGGTGTGTCATCACAGTGGTCTCCGATTGGTGGTCATCAGTTGGTGTGTCATCACAGTGGTCTCTGATTGGTGGTCATCATTTGGTGTGTCATCACAGTGGTCTCTGATTGGTGGTCATCATTTGGTGTGTCATCACAGTGGTCTCTGATTGGTGGTCATCATTTGGTGTGTCATCACAGTGGTCTCCGATTGGTGGTCATCATTTGGTGTGTCATCACAGTGGTCTCTGATTGGTGGTCATCAGTTGGTGTGTCATCACAGTGGTCTCTGATTGGTGGTCATCATTTGGTGTGTCATCACAGTGGTCTCTGATTGGTGGTCATCATTTGGTGTGTCATCACAGTGGTCTCCGATTGGTGGTCATCATTTGGTGTGTCATCACAGTGGTCTCCGATTGGTGGTCATCATTTGGTGTGTCATCATAGTGGTCTCCGATTGGTGGTCATCATTTGGTGTGTCATCACAGTGGTCTCTGATTGGTGGTCATCACTTGGTGTGTCATCATAGTGGTCTCTGATTGGTGGTCATCATTTGGTGTGTCATCATAGTGGTCTCTGATTGGTGGTCATCATTTGGTGTGTCATCATAGTGGTCTCTGATTGGTGGTCAGACTCTCTCAGGTGGAACAAACAAACCTTTTTCAACGCTGAATTGAATGTCTTCTAGAAAAGAGAAAGGTCTGTCCGTCCTTCTGTCTGTCCATCTGTCTCTCTCTCTCGCTCTCTCTCTCTCTCTCTCTTTTCGCTACTCTAGTCCTAATGTATTAGTGTAGAGATATCTGAGACCTGCTGAGAGCTGGTCACATAGTAAAGAAGACATTTCATTTGAAGGTTTAAGGTGAAGATCTTTCTTCATGATGGCAGTGTGCTTTTACCTTGGATTACCTGATTGTTTCATACAAGTGGTATTCTAACCATTCCATTGCCTTCTCTCTCTGTCGCTCTACCTCTCTCTCTACCCCTCTCTCTCTCTCTCTCTCTCTCTCTCTCTCTCTCTCTCGCTCTCTCTCTACCCCTCTCTCTCTCTCTACCCCTCTCTCTCTCTATCTCTGTGACTGTGTGTTAACTGTTGTGTGTGTGTGTGTTGCAGGATGTTTGTAACCCAGGCTGTCCCAGACAGTAACCTGCTGATGTTGGTGGTACAGGCAGACTGTGACTGTTCCCGTCAGTACCCTGCTATCACCATGGAACCCAAGGAAGTGAAATATATCCTTTAACATGAAGAGCTATCTTACTGGTTCACTCTCTCTGACACAGACAGTGATTGATATAATTATAATGGTGTTGTGGAAATGGGATTTCATATCTATGAATAAGCAGTTCCTTAGTCATGAATCAGACAAATCACTTCTCTTATTATATTTATTTCAGACATGGTTCATTTCAACCAGTTATGAATTGCTGTTTTACGCTGTGGGGAGCAGTATCTTCCTAAACTCTCCTCATAGATGACCTGCAGGGTCATAGCCGAGCATTCAGAGGTCGAAATAGCAGGTGTTGGGGGGAGGGAGGGAGGGAGAGGGAGGGAGAGAGAGGGAGAGAGGACAGGAGAGCGAGGACAGATATTCCTTATTGTTTTTGTTGTTGTTGTTACGTGTGTTGGTATTGTAACATAGATACTCCTTGTTGTTTAGTGTGTTGGTATTGTAACATAGATACTCCTTGTTGTTGTTTAGTGTGTTGGTATTGTAACATAGATACTCCTTGTTGTTGTTTAGTGTGTTGGTATTGTAACATAGATACTCCTTGTTGTTGTTGTTGTTACATGTGTTGGTATTGTAACATAGATACTCGTTGTTGTTTAGTGTGTTGGTATTGTAACATAGATACTCCTTGTTGTTGTTGTTTAGTGTGTTGGTATTGTAACATAGATACTCCTTGTTGTTGTTTAGTGTGTTGGTATTGTATCATAGATACTCCTTGTTGTTGTTGTTGTTGTTTAGTGTGTTGGTATTGTAATATAGATACTCCTTGTTGTTGTTTAGTGTGTTGGTATTGTATCATAGATACTCCTTGTTGTTGTTGTTGTTGTTTAGTGTGTTGGTATTGTAAGATAGATACTCCTTGTTGTTACGTATGTTGGTATTGTATCATAGATACTCCTTGTTGTTGTTGTTGTTTAGTGTGTTGGTATTGTAACATAGATACTCCTTGTTGTTGTTTAGTGTGTTGGTATTGTAACATAGATACTCCTTGTTGTTGTTTAGTGTGTTGGTATTGTAGCATAGATACTCCTTGTTGTTGTTTAGTGTGTTGGTATTGTAACATAGATACTCCTTGTTGTTTAGTGTGTTGGTATTGTATCATATATACTACTTGTTGTTGTTTCGTGTGTTGGTATTGTAACATAGATGCTCCTTGTTGTTGTTGTTGTTACGTGTGTTGGTATTGTAAGATAGATACTCCTTGTTGTTACGTGTGTTGGTATTGTATCATAGATACTCCTTGTTGTTGTTGTTGTTTAGTGTGTTGGTATTGTAACATAGATACTCCTTGTTGTTGTTTAGTGTGTTGGTATTATATCATAGATACTCCTTGTTGTTACGTGTGTTGGTATTGTAACATAGATACTCCTTGTTGTTGTTTAGTGTGTTGGTATTGTATCATAGATACTCCTTGTTGTTACGTGTGTTGGTATTGTAACATAGATACTCCTTGTTGTTGTTTAGTGTGTTGGTATTGTATCATAGATACTCCTTGTTGTTGTTGTTACGTGTGTTGGTATTGTATCATATATACTCCTTGTTGTTGTTTAGTGTGTTGGTATTATATCATAGATACTCCTTGTTGTTACGTGTGTTGGTATTGTAACATAGATACTCCTTGTTGTTGTTTAGTGTGTTGGTATTGTATCATAGATACTCCTTGTTGTTGTTGTTGTTGTTTAGTGTGTTGGTATTGTAAGATAGATACTCCTTGTTGTTACGTATGTTGGTATTGTATCATAGATACTCCTTGTTGTTGTTGTTGTTTAGTGTGTTGGTATTGTAACATAGATACTCCTTGTTGTTGTTTAGTGTGTTGGTATTGTAACATAGATACTCCTTGTTGTTGTTTAGTGTGTTGGTATTGTAGCATAGATACTCCTTGTTGTTGTTGTTGTTTAGTGTGTTGGTATTGTAACATAGATACTCCTTGTTGTTGTTTAGTGTGTTGGTATTGTAACATAGATACTCCTTGTTGTTGTTTAGTGTGTTGGTATTGTAACATATATACTCCTTGTTGTTACGTGTGTTGGTATTGTAAAATAGATACTCCTTGTTGTTGTTTTGTGTGTTGGTATTGTAACATAGATACCTCTTGTTGTTGTTTAGTGTGTTGGTATTGTAACATAGATACTCCTTGTTGTTACGTGTGTTGGTATTGTATCATAGATACTCCTTGTTGTTGTTTTGTGTGTTGGTATTGTAACATAGATACCTCTTGTTGTTGTTTAGTGTGTTGGTATTGTAACATAGATACTCCTTGTTGTTACGTGTGTTGGTATTGTATCATAGATACTCCTTGTTGTTGTTTAGTGTGTTGGTATTGTAACATAGATACTCCTTGTTGTTGTTTAGTGTGTTGGTATTGTAACATAGATACTCCTTGTTGTTGTTTAGTGTGTTGGTATTGTCACATATATACTCCTTGTTGTTACGTGTGTTGGTATTGTAACATAGATACTCCTTGTTGTTACGTGTGTTGGTATTGTATCATAGATACTCCTTGTTGTTGTTGTTATGTGTGTTGGTATTGTAACATAGATACTCCTTGTTGTTACGTGTGTTGGTATTGTATCATAGATACTCCTTGTTGTTGTTGTTACGTGTGTTGGTATTGTAACATAGATACTCCTTGTTGTTACGTGTGTTGGTATTGTAACATAGATACTCCTTGTTGTTTAGTGTGTTGGTATTGTAACATAGATACTCCTTGTTGTTGTTTAGTGTGTTGGTATTGTAACATATATACTCCTTGTTGTTACGTGTGTTGGTGCCCTTGACCTCTGTGTACATAACGCCTCAGTAAAGTGTGACAGGATGAAATCTCAGAAGGTCCGTAGGAGACCCGAGTCCTGCCACGCCTATCACCCTCAGGTCAGCACCCCGTATTGGTCCACTGACTCCCAATAACCTCACTTCAAGTGGATGGATTACCATCAGAAGAGAACATGTGTTGTACTTTTCTCATAGCTCCTTTCATTTCAAACTGAGTTTTTGTTATTCTAAGATCAAAAATGTGAACTTAATGGCCTTATTAAGTAGTGATCATTATACCACTGGCTAACTGTGTGTTAACGATTGATTTCAGGAAAACGCCAAGGAGTGTGGAGATGCATCGCAGATCTACCTGTCTGTCTCTCTCTTCCTCACCTGTCTCACTGCCTCCTTCACCTGTCTCAAGGCCTCCACGCTGGTCTTCCGATGACAGACAGACAGCTACCTAGCCTAAACCCCCCCCCCTCTGGAAATCTCTCTAGAATGTTCCAGAATGCCTGATCTTAGCATGCCTGCTACTGCTTGCGTTAACTTTATCAATCAATATGACTATATAGCTAAAATTATGATATTGATCATTTGGACTGATGGACTGAGGGGAATAAGCTGTTGACTGACTCCATGCTTGATGACTTTACAATCACAGAGAGATGTTGACTTCATGTTTGATGTCTTTCAACCCCCAAAGTTGTGCTTCTTTGGACAACCGTTCTAAAACCATGAAAGGGCTTTTTGGTTTCTTCTTCTTCTTCTTCAGTGTCTGATAACAGAACATTATAGTGTTTCTATGCAAAAGGAAACATACTTTATTTGACCGTGGAAAGATCCAGTATCTCCAATACGATTCCAAAGGACTTGACTTTACAATAAGACCAAAGAAGACTCTCAGTCTGTGGATGATGTGTTTTATAAATGGTTTTGATAAAATAATACTCTGGATTCATGCATGTGTTGTCTGTTTACCTTAAGCCATGAAATGGAGGATGAACCTTGGATAAGGAAGAGGCATCTTTGAACAGTGATACAATTCAGATAGTAGAATCAGTGACCCCTACTGGTTGAAATATGACATTGCAGGATGGTGATGAATCAACTGGAGGCTGGCTGGCTGCTGAAGGATGGATGAACACAATGGACTCAACTTCCACATTGTTCTGTTCATAACTCATCAGTCTTTGGTCTACGCAACACAAACACATCAAATCAAATCAAATCAAATTTATTTATATAGCCCTTCGTACATCAGCTGATATCTCAAAGTGCTGTACAGAAACCCAGCCTAAAACCCCAAACAGCAAACAATGCAGGTGTAAAAGCACGGTGGCTAGGAAAAACTCCCTAGAAAGGCCAAAACCTAGGAAGAAACCTAGAGAGGAACCGGGCTATGTGGGGTGGCCAGTCCTCTTCTGGCTGTGCCGGGTAGAGATTATAACAGAACATGACCAAGATGTTCAAATGTTCATAAATGACCAGCATGGTCAAATAATAATAAGGCAGAACAGTTGAAACTGGAGCAGCAGCACAGTCAGGTGGACTGGGGACAGCAAGGAGCCATCATGTCAGGTAGTCCTGGGGCACGGTCCTAGGGCTCAGGTCCTCCGAGAGAGAGAAAGAAAGAAAGAGAGAATTAGAGAGAGCATATGTGGGGTGGCCAGTCCTCTTCTGGCTGTGCCGGGTGGAGATTATAACAGAACGTGGCCAAGATGTTCAAATGTTCATAAATGACCAGCATGGTTGAATAATAGTAAGGCAGAACAGTTGAAACTGGAGCAGGAGCATGGCCAGGTGGACTGGGGACAGCAAGGAGTCCTCATGTCAGGTAGTCCTGGGACATGGTCCTAGGGCCCAGGCCAGTTGAAACTGGAGCAGCAGCATGGCCAGGTGGACTGGGGACAGCAAGGAGTCATCATGTCAGGTAGTCCTGGGGCATGGTCCTAGGGCTCAGGTCCTCCGAGAGAGAGAAAGAAAGAGAGAAGGAGAGAATTAGAGAACGCACACTTAGATTCACACAGGACACCTGAATAGGACAGGAGAAGTACTCCAGATAAACAAACTGACCCTAGCCCCCCGACACATAAACTACTGCAGCATAAATACTGGAGGCTGAGACAGGAGGGGTCAGGAGACACTGACATCAAGTATCTACTATTACATGTGGCCTGGGTTTTCACTGTTGGAAATGGATGGACTGTTTCAGGAAAAACCTTCAAGTCACATATCATATATGCAACCTAAAACTTACTAAACCAATTGACCAAGTTGGCTTACTGCAAAACAAGAACCATTACTGACCACCTACTTCTGTGATGGACTACTAGGTGGAACAGCCATTCTGTTAGAAGGAACAACGTTACAATGTGATGGACTACTAGGTGGAACAGCCATTCTGTTAGAAGGAACAACGTTACAATGTGATGGACTACTAGGTGGAACAGCCATTCTGTTAGAAGGAACAACGTTACAATGTGATGGACTACTAGGTGGAACAGCCATTCTGTTAGAAGGAACAACGTTACAATGTGATGGACTACTAGGTGGAACAGCCATTCTGTTAGAAGGAACAACGTTACAATGTGATGGACTACTAGGTGGAACAGCCATTCTGTTAGAAGGAACAACGTTACAATGTGATGGACTACTAGGTGGAACAGCCATTCTGTTAGAAGGAACAACGTTACAATGTGATGGACTACTAGGTGGAACAGCCATTCTGTTAGAAGGAACAACGTTACAATGTGATGGACTACTAGGTGGAACAGCCATTCTGTTAGAAGGAACAACGTTACAATGTGATGGACTACTAGGTGGAACAGCCATTCTGTTAGAAGGAACAACGTTACAATGTGATGGACTACTAGGTGGAACAGCCATTCTGTTAGAAGGAACAACGCTACAATGTGATGGACTACTAGGTGGAACAGCCAGTCTGTTAGAAGGAACAACGTTACAATGTGATGGACTACTAGGTGGAACAGCCATTCTGTTAGAAGGAACAACGTTACAATGTGATGGACTACTAGGTGGAACAGCCATTCTGTTAGAAGGAACAACGTTACAATGTGATGGACTACTAGGTGGAACAGCCAGTCTGTTAGAAGGAACAACGTTACAATGTGATGGACTACTAGGTGGAACAGCCATTCTGTTAGAAGGAACAACGTTACAATGTGATGGACTACTAGGTGGAACAGCCATTCTGTTAGAAGGAACAACGTTACAATGTGATGGACTACTAGGTGGAACAGCCAGTCTGTTAGAAGGAACAACATTACAATGTGATGGACTACTAGGTGGAACAGCCATTCTGTTAGAAGGAACAACGTTACAATGTGATGGACTACTAGGTGGAACAGCCATTCTGTTAGAAGGAACAACGTTACAATGTGATGGACTACTAGGTGGAACAGCCATTCTGTTAGAAGGAACAACGTTACAATGTGATGGACTACTAGGTGGAACAGCCAGTCTGTTAGAAGGAACAACGTTACAATGTGATGGACTACTAGGTGGAACAGCCATTCTGTTAGAAGGAACAACGTTACAATGTGATGGACTACTAGGTGGAACAGCCATTCTGTTAGAAGGAACAACGTTACAATGTGATGGACCACTAGGTGGAACAGCCATTCTGTTAGAAGGAACAACGTTACAATGGGATGGACCACTAGGTGGAACAGCCATTCTGTTAGAAGGAACAACGTTACAATGTGATGGACCACTAGGTGGAACAGCCATTCTGTTAGAAGGAACAACGTTACAATGTGATGGACTACTAGGTGGAACAGCCATTCTGTTAGAAGGAACAACGTTACAATGTGATGGACTACTAGGTGGAACAGCCATTCTGTTAGAAGGAACAACGTTACAATGTGATGGACTACTAGGTGGAACAGCCATTCTGTTAGAAGGAACAACGTTACAATGTGATGGACTACTAGGTGGAACAGCCATTCTGTTAGAAGGAACAACGTTACAATGTGATGGACTACTAGGTGGAACAGCCATTCTGTTAGAAGGAACAACGTTACAATGTGATGGACTACTAGGTAAAACAGCCTCTCAAAACTCCAAAGATTGTATTTTCTTCAACACTTTGTTTTTATTTCTGTATATTATATATATATAAATATATATATATATAATATAATATATATAAATATATTTCTTATATTTTTCATGACTTAATTAGTTCTTTCTAATTCAAAAGACTTGAATGAAATGAGTATAAAATGCATCATTGAGAATAATAGGATGGGATACTACTAGTATTGCTGCTGGACATTAAACACTACTGTCAGATGTTACTGTCTAGTGATTTTCTAAGTGGTGTTTTTATCAGTCTGTCCCTTTCACTTTGACAGTGATGCTCTAATGATGTCATGTCATCATGTGGTAACTGTCCTCATGATGCAGTATTGTTGATAAAAGATGCTGTTGCCCGTGTGTATGTATGTAATGTGATGTCCTGAGTCCTGTGTGTCTGGCTTGTGTCCCACATGGTACCCTTTAACCCTATGTAGTGCACTACTTTTGACCAGGTCCCATAGGGAATAGGGAACCTTTTGGAACACAACCTGAGAGTCTAGAAGGCAAATATGATTCTCACAGCACAGTTTGATTGACATGTAGGATAATCTGCAATGGGTCAATAATAATACACTGAATAAACTTCCCCTTTATTTTAAAGCTGTTCTCAGTTTTGATGGTTGAATTTTATCCATGTTATTTATCCTGTCAGTTATGACGTGTTTTATCCTGTATCATCGTCTAATTAACATTCATCAGTGTCTGTCCTCAAAACACTCAAAGATTGTATTTTCTTCAGTGGTTTGTTTTTATTTCTGTAACGGTTCAGGGAAAAGTAAAGGTGTAACGATGTACACTGAGAGTCAGGAAGAAAGTTCTGGAAGGGAATACATTTAATAAATGAACACAACAAGACACACGAACAGCGCACCAAAATGACACAGATACAGAGGGGAGTCAGGGGAGTCAGGGTGCACCGGTACTCTAGGGGGAGTCGTGGGGAGGGGAGACAGGGTGCACCGGTACTCTAGGGGGAGTCGTGGGGAGGGGGAGGCAGGGTGCACCGGTACTCTAGGGGGAGTAGTGGGGAAGGGAGTCAGGGTGCACCGGTACTCTAGGGGAGTAGTGAGGAGGGGAGTCAGGGTGCACCGGTACTCTAGGGGAGTAGTGAGGAGGGGAGTCAGGGTGCACCGGTACTCTAGGGGAGTAGTGGGGAAGGGAGTCAGGGTGCACCGGTACTCTAGGGGGAGTAGTGAGGAGGGGAGTCAGGGTGCACCGGTACTCTAGGGGGAGTAGTGAGGAGGGGAGTCAGGGTGCACCGGTACTCTAGGGGGAGTAGTGGGGAAGGGAGTCAGGGTGCACCGGTACTCTAGGGGGAGTAGTGAGGAGGGGAGTCAGGGTGCACCGGTACTCTAGGGGGAGTAGTGAGGAGGGGAGTCAGGGTGCACCGGTACTCTAGGGGGAGTCGTGGGGAGGGGAGGCAGGAGTCAGGGAGTAGGGGTCCTCTTGGCGGAGAAGAGGTGAGGGTGGCAGAGGACAGCCCAGTCTGATCACTGGAGGTTCTCTTGCTACAGAGATGGTCTATAGAAGCCTTTTAGTAGCTGACATTCCTAACCTCAACTGAGAGGGTCTCTGTCCCTCTGATGGCCCTGTTGGTGTCCACTCTGTCTCTCTGTGTGTGTCCTGTTTTTCACTGTCTGGGACAAAGGGGGTTGTTGTGGAAATTGAGGGGGGTGAGGTTAGTAGTCTTTTGGCAGCATGACCCTGCGACCCCCCATGAAATAACACAAGGTGATCTTCCTTCTGAAAGGAATGTTGTCCAGGGCCTCCACTGCCACCCTCTTGTTGCCCCTGACGCTGCTCTCCTCCTGGTCGTACATGGGACACATGTAGGCTGTTCGCCTCAGGGCGTAGATGTCCACCTCGTCCTCGTCGTCCCACGGCTGGTAGGGCTGCTGGGAGGGAACAGCTGACTTGACCAGACGGGGTCTCATCATGGCCAGCTCTAGGTCACGGGGGATATGCCTCAGACCCAGGCTAGACCTCTGGACTCTGACTCCTTTAAATTACATTACATTAGGTTACATTCATTTATTAGTAATTAATTTATGAATGTTTAAAAACATTATAATCACCTTCCTGGTCGTACATCAGCCATCAACATACATTATACAATATTGACAATATATTCAACAGACAAAATGTGTCATTGCACAAAGAGAAGTGCTGACCTTTCTTTCTCTTCTTCTTGGTCCTTTCATCCCAGGCGTTGGCACTGACAAGGGACACGTTGCCCTGGCCCAGGGAGGGCAGCAGTTTGGGCCGGGGGGCCACCGGGGGTTTGGGGACCTTTGGAGGAGGAGGAGCATCCCTCTGGGCTCTCCTGGCCAGCAGGGGTCCTGTCTGGACGAAGGCCTCAGGCCTGATGATGTCCCTGGGTGGGCTGCTGCTCCCTCTGGCAGCCTCCTCTGGCTGGGCAGCTTTCGGCATGGAGAGAACAAACACATTGTTGCTGAAGCTGCATGACTCTGAAAGGGCCGGCTCCTCCAGGGTCAGAGGGCAGGTAGGACGGGACTCAGGCTGGACCAGACTCACTGCAGGACAGGTAGGACGGGACTCAAACTGGACTAGGTCCACAGTGCTGGTAGTGGTGCTGTCAGGACTGGAAGGTTGGGACTCAAACTGGACTAGGTCCACAGTGCTGGTAGTGGTGCTGTCAGGACTGGAAGGTTGGGACTCAAGGATAACGGGACAAACACGATTACTGGGCCTCACTTTTCTCCTAGTGGTGTTCCGAGGGTTTCTAGGCCTCCCCTCAGGTCTGCAAGGCTGTTTATCAGGCTGGACCAGGCCAACGGGGCTAACGGGCCGTCTAGTGGGGCCCACAGGGTTGCTACACCTCCTCTCAGGTCTGCAAGGCTGTTCATCAGGCTGGACCAGGCCGACTGGTCTAACAGGCCGTCTTGTGGGTTGCTGAGGGTTGCTAGGCCTCACATCAGGTTTGGAAGGCTGTATCTCATGCTGGACCAGCTCAACTGGTCTAACAGGCCGTCTAGTGGGTTGCCGAGGGTTGCTAGGCCTCCCCTCGGGTCTGGAAGGCTGCACATCAGGTTGGACCAGGCCTACGGGGCTAACAGGCCGTCTAGTGGGTTGCCGAGGGTTGCTAGGCCTCCCCTCGGGTCTGGAAGGCTGCACATCAGGTTGGACCAGGCCTACGGGGCTAACAGGCCGTCTAGTGGGTTGCCGAGGGTTGCTAGGCCTCCCCTCGGGTCTGGAAGGCTGTACATCAGGTTGGACCAAGCCGACTGGTCTAACAGGCCTTCTAGTTGGTTGCCGAGGGTTGCTAGGCCTCACATCAGGTCTAGTGATGCTGACAGGGATTCTAGGTATCATTGTCTCAGGCTGGTACAGGCTCTCTGAGCTGTTGGGCCGGGAATCAGGTAGAAGCTTGTATTTCTTCAGAACCTCAGTGAAGGAAAGCTCCTTGTTGCGCCTGCGTCTGTTGGTTTTGGCAGGTAGCTGGGTGCTGCTGCTGTTAAACCAACCGGGAGACTCGCGACATCCATCCTGGACAGGAACCAGGGACTGGAGGTCTCTCCTCTTTCTGTGGGCAGCTGTGGGCCTCTTGGGCCTGATTTCGTCAGGAGGGGGAGCACGAGGTACAACATGCAGGGAGGGGAACGCTGAGGCCCTGAAAGAGGAGGCCATCACTGGGGCCTGGCTGACCTCTTCTCTCTCCAGCAGCACTCTGTTAGAAGGACAGAGCAGCGGAACACCGATGGACCTTGGTCCCCCAGACCCATTCAGGTTGGGCCTCCTATTCATCATTCACTGGTCTGCAGGATTCTAATCAGAATGCTCCTTCTAGTCTTGAATACTTGGAATAGGAAGTGGCTTTCAGCACCATTAAACTCTATAAAAAGAGGAACATGTTTAGTATTTGGGGAAATGTTTTTCATGTTATTACTGTCTCTTATCTAATTTCATCACATTCAGTTCTGAGTTTAAATAATTATTTGGAACAAGATATATTCATTAAAATGTAACAACTTTGTTCAATTCATTTCTAATAGCCTAGATATAACTGGTGCTCAATACAACTGTCTATCCCCTCATTTATCTGATAAACAGACAGACAGGTGTACTTACCGTTCACCTTGTAGTTCAATCAGCTAATGATCCGTCATTTCACCAGTGGCAGCTTGGTGTTTGATCATTACGTCATCAGAGGCATTTTGTATTGTGACGCAACAATACCAAGCATAAACCTTCCTGTCATGGCTGCCCCTGTAGTTGAATATGTCAACGAAGTGTATTAATCAATCAGACAATCAAACCATCAATGAATGACTGAATTAATGAAGCAATTTCTAATAAATCAGCTTAAGTGTTCTGACATAATTAATGGACGAGACTAACAATTACGAAAACGCATCAAATCATTGAAGCGTAAAAGTAGATTCGCTCCCGCATAGTAAAGTTCGACAACGAACCACTTTTTGTGAGTCAATAAACTAGACAATACTTTGGACGAGGTATATTTGTCCCAATACTGCATGACAGGCTACTTATATATGAGGAACCTGCGACCAGAAAGACTGTTCTGCCGTTTTATATAAAATAATCCAACAGGCCATCTTCTACATACGCGTCTTACTCTTTCCTGTGTTCATCTCCCTCGACTAGATATATCTATTCTGTGGCCACCAAACGTTTTAGATGTCATGTTTGTCTTGTAGCTGACAGTGGGGTGAAGACAGGAGCGCAGTTCAGCCGACACGAAGGCGCGGACTGGGGGAATCCGACATGGAGACCTGACGCCACTTTTACGCGCACTTTCGGATTGGTCTACTTTGAAATTAACATAAATATTAACGCAACATACTGGAGGTTGGGCTAAGTGTTCAAGTGTTGGTTTTACACATGTTGATATAGAGAAATATAGTCTAATAGTGGATCGTCCTTCTGCAGTGTTGGTGGGGTAAATACAACTAATGAGGTGCTTTGGCCTCTATTCTTTTTGCATGTTATTATTTTAAAATATTTCGGAATTCCTTCTCTCGTTTATTAAACAATTACTTATTCAATAATTATTTGGTTTATTTAGTTTATCTTGTTTACATGAAGTAGCCTTTGGCATGACCATATAAATAAGAATGAATAGAACAGACATGGAAGCTCTAACCCTGGCAATTGACTGGTATTTATATTTATTTAGGATCCCGGTTAATTTCTGCCAAGGCAGCAG
The DNA here is from genome assembly GCF_021184085.1 of Oncorhynchus gorbuscha. Taxonomy (NCBI): domain Eukaryota; kingdom Metazoa; phylum Chordata; class Actinopteri; order Salmoniformes; family Salmonidae; genus Oncorhynchus; species Oncorhynchus gorbuscha. The sequence goes on from NC_060186.1 coordinate 7,563,842, forward strand.
CGACTCTTCCTGGGGTCCAGCAACATTAAAGCAGTTACGGTGCATTCGGGAACGTATTCAGACTCCTTGACTTTTTCCATATTTTGTTACTTTACAGCCTTATTCCAAAATGGATGAAAAATGTTTTAGCAAAACAAGATAAGCTAAATAAATACCCGAATTATTGAATAAGTAATTTATATATATATATATTTTATTTGATTATTTACAAAAGTATTCAGACTCTTTGCTATGAGACTTGAAATTGAACTCGGGTGCATCCTGTTTCCATCGCTCCTGAGTTCATCTGTGGAGATGGTAGAACCTTCCAGAAAGAGAACCATATCTGCAGCACTCCGACTAATAAAGGGTTTTATGGTAAAGTGGGCAGACGGAAGCCACTCCTCAATTAAAGACACATGACATACCGCTTGGAGTTTGCCAAATGGCAACTAAAGACTCTCTGGTCTGATGAAACCAAGATTGAACATGATGGTGGCAACATCATGCTGTTGGGATGTTTTTCAGCGGCAGGGCCTGTGAGACTAGTTAGAATCGAGGGAAAGATGAACAGAGCAAAGTACAGAGAGATACTTGATGAGAACCTGCTCCAGATCGCTCAGACTGGGGCGAAGGAACACCTTCCAACAGGACAATGAACCTAATCACACAGCCAAGACAACGCAGGAGTGACATCGGGACTTGTCTCTGAATGTCCTTGAGTGTCCTTTGCCTTGATGACAGCTTTGCACACTTAAAAAACACATTTTTTTTAAGGGGGACGATCAGCTTATTATTGTGGAAAGATTGTTGCTTCCATCAATGTAATTGTCTGCATCATTTCCAATCCCCCATATATTTCTGGGGGTAAATATATATTCATACCTGTATAGATATACCTACTTTTTTATTATATACCTTTATTATTCCCCCCAACCCCCACCACCCTTCCCCCAATTGGAGTAAACTAATAAACAATAACACTTAGGCTTCTACCTTCAGTTTATACATCTTATACATATTTTACAGACACAATTTAGTTTGTTTTAAGTCCTTCCTCTATTTCTGATGTCCATCCAGTTTGATTTCTATTGGTAACTGTGCTATTTCACAACATTTCTGAACCTATAGATTTTACAGTCCCTTGTGTTTTCCATTGGTTATCTTGTTATTAGTCCCACCCTTCAGCTCCATCCAACTCCTCCCATCGATCTCTCAACACCATCCATTTGGGATTTCTATTTGCCATATATTTTTCAACTGTGATGTGATGCTTCACAAAAGTACTGAACCTTTCTATTCTCATAGCTTCTACAGATTATAAATCAAATAAATAAACATTTTTAATAAAATAATTATTATATTATTGATTGATTGACTATGGCTTTTGAAATCACCCAGTATTGCTATCTGCAGCGTTAGTTGCAATTCTTCAGCCATTCCTGGACCTGTGACCAAAAACGAGCTACATATGGACAATACCAAAATAAATGACCTAATGACTCTGCCTCCTCACAGCAAAATCTGCAGAGCTGTGAAGACTGTATCCCCCATATATATAACATCCGATTGGCTGCAAGAATTTTGTATAATAATTTAAATTGAACATTTCGAAGTTTTGAATCCGCCGTTGTTTTGCGTATCAATTCATAAACCTTGTGCCATGGAATGGGTACATCGAAAATCTCTTCCCAACTATTTTGCCATTGTCATGCTGGTGATAGAGGACCCAAAAGCGACTTAACAGAAACAGAGTTTATTCAAGTCCAAACAGGGAATAACAGAAATCCTCTAGTCTGTAGAGGGGAATAACAAGAGAAGCGGCCACAGACTGCAGGTCGCTTCGGGTAGGCGCAGGCCGTAGTTGACAGAGACACCTGCTCACACGCAGCATCTGATGAAGGCAAAAAACACGACAGGACAGGGCGAAACACAATCACAGCACGGTGAATACTAAACAAGGAACCGACGGGACAGGAACGGAACACAAAGGAATAAATAGGGACTCTAATCAGGGGAAAGGATCGGGAACAGGTGTGGGAAGACTAAATGATGATTAGGGGAATAGGAACAGCTGGGAGCAGGAACGGAACGATAGAGAGAAGAGAGAGCGAGAGAGTGAGAGAGGGAGGGGGAGAGAGAGGGATAGAAAGAGGGAAAGAACCCAATAAGACCAGCAGAGGGAAACGAACAGAATGGGGAGCACAGGGACAAGACATGATAATAAATGACAAACATGACAGCCATTTATATGGCACAGCTGTCAGTTTTTTGGTCCTTCAATTAAATTGGTATATGTTTTTATTTATCACATTTTTCTTTAACCATTTATGTTCTTTAATACAGGGCCGACATACAAGTTCCTTACTTATTCCCCTTCTACTTGCCTCTTCCAATTTTGTGGTAATGCTGCAATTAGTTGGTTGTAATTTTGGGTAGAGCAGACATTTCCATATGTCTGTGTTAGCTGCATGTGTGACAACTCCACCTGTCCTATTTATGATATCATTCATTGAAATTATACCTTTTTTAAATTCGAAAAAATGTTATTTTTAAAATCAATTAGTATTGTATTATTTGTTCTGTCTTTTCAAGTGGATTCAACTGAAATTACAACCAATTTTCTAAGGCATGTTTAAAAAAACGATATTTTGGAGATTATTTTCCTTTTCAAACAACTGAAAGTGAGCAGGTGTAATCTGAATAAAGGGAAAAATGCCCTTCTTGAACACAGGATGAGACATTCCTACCAATTTACTAGAGAACCAGTTTGGATTTAAGTATAACTTTTGTATGACTGATGCCTTTAGTGAGAGGTCTAATGCTCTAATATTGTAATGACCTGACTAGATCATAAAGGATGATGTATGTACCGAGTTTACGAATGTACGGTTTATTAACCCAACTTCCCACAGGCTACTGTTTGGCCGCAGCCCACGACAAATAAATGAAGGATACCTTATAAACCAACCGTGACCTTCTCTTGTGAAAGCCAGACATAAGAGAGAGAACAACGTCTAAACCTGGTCTTATATTCCAATGCTCCCTGCCCAACCCCCCTCCACGCCTCTCCACCAATCACCAGGAAGCCCGGCATCAGAACGTTCCAGGCATTCCTGTGATTGGCAGATAGCAGGTTGATTGACATGTCGGACCCCGCGAACACTGGGTACTGGTCAGTACAACACAACCAACTAATAGCCTGACACATAACACACAGCTGTCTGTGTGGGTCGCTACAATATTTAATCATTTCTGTCCTCCGAATTCATATTCGTTATAAACTGTAAAAAATGAACCACGGGCATAGTAAATATTGCAAAAGAAAATCAAATGATTTTACTAAAAAGAATAGGTTTCTGCTTTTGAACACATTTTAGATTATAGTCCTTAATTTATGTGTTAAAGACGGGCATTTGCAAACAAATAAAAATCCAAGGTAATATGCTGCTAAATTTGAACGAATATTTCTAAGTAACAACCAACAACTTAAAAATATGCTGTTGAAATGATCCTTATTGTGTTGGACTGACATGCCAGATCTAGTTATGAACGTCAGTTGTGCTTGGAACATTTCAACAGACGTCGTCTTGATCCTTCTCCTCTGGAAAGGCCACGTGGCAGGTAACGACCAAACTATCACCTGGAATGGACTTTGGATCTACACATGTTTTCAACGAAATGTCAAAAATATTCGTTAAATAATATTCTTCAAGTACGAAAAGCCTTTAGCTAGTTATATTGCCAGAGTAAGTTATATATTTGCACGTTGATAAGCTAGCTAGTTGACTTCCATAATGTCTGTATAGTTAACTAGTGGTGGGCATGCTACTAGCTAGTTGACTTCCATGATGTCTGTATAGTTAACTAGTGGTGTGCATGCTACTAGCTAGTTGACTTCCATGATGTCTGTATAGTTAACTACTGGTGGGCATGTTACTAGCTAGTAAGTTAGCAGTGCATTTTCTTGCCTCAGTGCTGTTTATAACTTTTGTCATTTTTGTGTACGTTTTATATGAACTGAAATAGCTATGTAACATATTAGCTACCTAGCTTAGCAAAATGCATCGTCAGCAACATTACAGTAGAGCTGAACACATGTGTCCCTGCAAGGTAATGTTTGCCTGCTAGGCAAGCTAACGTAAACTCACCCCATTCCGTACAAACTTGCGCAACCAAGACATTCAAACGAGGCTAGAAAGAAAACTAAGTCAAAATCGGGGGTGTGAACTAGGTTTCTATTCAGGCTTTGATCGACATGGTAATGGCTCTATAGTTTGAGAAAAGTTGAAAAAATGGACCCTCTGTTACATCTTGATCTGTCATGTGGTAATGTACAGCAGGCATAAATCAACTATTTCTGTCTTACAATCTCTCTCCACCAGGTGTATCACTTCTATCATCCTTTAAAAACAAGAAATGGACAGTGACTGGGGGATACCTAGTCATGTTTTAACGTCATCATTGCATGCGATCATCATTCTCAAAGCCACTGTTTTACTTCTAAGATCACTTTAGCACCGCCCTAAAAATCCAATTAAAATTCGACACAAACCTTCAAATAGGTATGTAATGACACATTATATAAACTCTTTATAGTGTTTTATTTACATTTTAGAGGCGATGAAGTGATAAGTTGGACAGATTGAGTGAAAAAAAAGCCATTTTCCCACACAACATCTCTCCTTCTCACTATCACGCATTAGTTTCTCTTCCCCACCCGCCATTTTTAAAAAGACCCGACGGGGCTCATTGCCTGCTTGAATTATGCAGAAACGGGCAGCATTTAGGTCATGTAATTTATTATGTTAGAAAGGGGAGAAATTGTGCTTTACAATGGTATTGACATTACAGTTGATCTGGAAGTATTACGTTTTTGGGGCGCTAAAATAAGGGCAATTGTACGGACCAAGGCGATGTACGAGTTTACGTGAGTTTACGTTAGCTATCTAAAGCTGAAGTCATTTGAGTGTTAATTTCCTGACATTGTCAGAGGTTTTAATACAACTTCTCTTCTTTAGGTATATAGGTATTCAGACGTTCCTGAGTACTGGACAGACCATATTTTCCAGAATACATTGACAAGGTATGTCAATATATTCAAATGTCTGTGTTTTCATTGTAACTCACATAAGGGCTTGTTGGGCCCCATTATTTCCGCAATGTTGAAAACTCAAGAGGGAATCCAGAAGTTGAAACAGAACACAGGATATATATTTTTATATATTTATATATTTTTACAGTGAATAATTGGTATTAGATATATATACATATTTATTTCGCCTTTATTTAACCAGGTAGGCTCGTTGAGAACAAGTTCTCATTTTTCAACTGAGGCCTGGCCAAGATAAAGCAAAGCAGTTCGACACATACAACAACACAGAGTTACACATGGAATAAACACATAGTCAATATTACAGTAGAAAAGGACAACAAAAAGTAAAGTCTATATACAGTGAGTGCAAATGAGGTAAGATAAAGGAGATAAGGCAGGAAATAGGCCATGTTGGTCGAAGTAAATACAATATAGAAATTAAACACTGGAATGGTAGATGTGCAGAAGATGAATGTGCATATAGAGATACTGGGGGGCAAAGGAGCAAGATAAATACAGTATGGGGAGGAGGTCGTTGGATGGGCTGTTTACAGATGGGCTATGTACAGGTGCAGTGATCTGTGAGCTGCTCTGACTGCTGGTGCTTAAAGATAGTGAGGGAGATATGAGTCTCCAGCTTCAGTGAGTTTTGCAGGTCCTTCCAGTCATTGGCAGCAGAGAACTGGAAGGAAAGGTGGCTAAAGGATGAATTGGCTTTGTGGGTGACCAGTGAGAGATACCTGCTGGAGCGTGTGCTACGGGTGGGTGCTGCTATGGTGACCAGTGAGCTGAGATAAGGTGGGGCTTGACCTAGCAGAGACTTGTAAATGACCTGGAGCCAGTGGTTTTGGCGACGAGAGTGAAGCGAGGGCCAGCCAACGAGAGCATACAGGTCGAGGTGGTGGGTAGTATATGGGGCTTTGGTGACAAAACGGATGGCACTGTGATAGACCGCATCCAATTTGTTGAGTAGAGGGTTGGAGGCTATTTTATAAATGACATCGCCGAAGTCGATGATCGGTTTGATGGTCAGTTTTACGAAAGGTATGTTTGGCAGCATGAGTGAAGGATGCTTTGTTGCGAAATAGGAAGCCGATTCTAGATTTAATTTTGGATTGGAGACGCTTAATGTGAGTCTGGAAGGAGAGTTTACAGTCTAACCAGACACCTAGGTATTTGTAGTTATCCACATATTCTAAATCAGAGCTGTCCAGAGTAGTGATGCTGGACGGGTATTTTATATACTGTATTTTTAAATCAACCAAATGGATTGAACACGTTAACACACTGTTCCTAGGCCGTCATTGAAAATCAGAATTTGTTCTTAACTGACTTGCCAAGTTAAATGAAGGATGAACAACAACAAAAATCATAGTTTTCACTGTTATTTCATGTGATGGGAGGAACAAGAAGAAGAAAGGTTAGCACTTCTCCTTGTGTAATAACACGTTTTCATTATACCACTGGCTGTAACTGTGTGTGTTAACGATTGATTTCAGGAAAACGCCAAGGAGTGTGGAGATGCATCGCAGATCTACCTGTCTGTTTCTGTCTTCTTCACCTGTCTCACTGCCTCCTTCACCTGTCTCAAGGCCTCCACGCTGGTTTTCCGATGACAGACAGACAGCTACCAAGCCTAAACCCCGCCCCCTTCTGAATCGGTATCTCCCTGGAATGTTCCAGAATGCCTGAACTTAGCATGCCTGCTGCTGTTTGCGTTATCTTTATCAATCAATATGACTATATGACTTAAGTTATGATATTTATCATTTTGGCTGATGGACTGAGAGGAATAAGCTGTTGACTTCAGATGCTTGATGACTTTACAATCACAGAGAGCTGTTGACTGACTCCATGCTTGATGATTAAATGTGGCCTGGGTTTTCACTGTTGGTAATGGATGGACTGTTTCAGGAAAAACCTTCAAGTCACGTATCATATATGCAATCTAAGACTTACTAAACCAATTGACCGAGTTGGCTTACTGTAACACAAGAACCATTACTGACTACCTACTTCTGTGTTGGACTACTAGGTGGAACAGCCATTCTGTTGTTGGAACAACTACAATGTGAGGTGGAACAGCCATTCTGTTAGAAGGAACAACGTTACAATGTGATGGACTACTAGGTGGAACAGCCATTCTGTTAGAAGGAACAACGTTACAATGTGATGGACTACTAGGTGGAACAGCCATTCTGTTAGAAGGAACAACGTTACAATGTGATGGACTACTAGGTGGAACAGCCATTCTGTTAGAAGGAACAACGTTACAATGTGATGGACTACTAGGTGGAACAGCCATTCTGTTAGAAGGAACAACGTTACAATGTGATGGACTACTAGGTGGAACAGCCATTCTGTTAGAAGGAACAACGTTACAATGTGATGGACTACTAGGTGGAACAGCCATTCTGTTAGAAGGAACAACGTTACAATGTGATGGACTACTAGGTGGAACAGCCATTCTGTTAGAAGGAACAACGTTACAATGTGATGGACTACTAGGTGGAACAGCCATTCTGTTAGAAGGAACAACGTTACAATGTGATGGACTACTAGGTGGAACAGCCATTCTGTTAGAAGGAACAACGTTACAATGTGATGGACTACTAGGTGGAACAGCCATTCTGTTAGAAGGAACAACGTTACAATGTGATGGACTACTAGGTGGAACAGCCATTCTGTTAGAAGGAACAACGTTACAATGTGATGGACTACTAGGTGGAACAGCCATTCTGTTAGAAGGAACAACGTTACAATGTGATGGACTACAATGTGATGGACTGGAACAGCCATTCTGTTAGAAGGAACAACGTTACACTACTAGGTGGAACAGCCATTCTGTTGGATGGACTACTAGGTGGAACAGCCATTCTGTTAGAAGGAACAACGTTACAATGTGATGGACTACTAGGTGGAACAGCCATTCTGTTAGAAGGAACAACGTTACAATGTGATGGACTACTAGGTGGAACAGCCATTCTGTTAGAAGGAACAACGTTACAATGTGATGGACTACTAGGTGGAACAGCCATTCTGTTAGAAGGAACAACGTTACAATGTGATGGACTACTAGGTGGAACAGCCATTCTGTTAGAAGGAACAACGTTACAATGTGATGGACTACTAGGTGGAACAGCCATTCTGTTAGAAGGAACAACGTTACAATGTGATGGACTACTAGGTGGAACAGCCATTCTGTTACAATTGATGGACTACTAGGTGGAACAGCCATTCTGTTAGAAGGAACAACAATGTGATGGACTACTAGGTGGAACAGCCATTCTGTTAGAAGGAACAAACGTTGGAACAGCCATTCTGTTGTTACAATGTGATGGACTACTAGGTGGAACAGCCATTCTGTTAGAAGGAACAACGTTACAATGTGATGGACTACTAGGTGGAACAGCCATTCTGTTAGAAGGAACAACGTTACAATGTGATGGACTACTAGGTGGAACAGCCATTCTGTTAGAAGGAACAACGTT
>NC_060186.1:7572906-7583924 GCF_021184085.1 Oncorhynchus gorbuscha
AACATATGTGTTTAGTATTTGGGGAAATAAAAAAAATGAATCACATTCAGTTCTGAGTTTAAATAATTATTTGGAACAAGATATATTCATTAAAATGTAACAACTTTGTTCAATTCATTTCTAATAGCCTAGATATAACTGGTGCTCAATACAACTGTCTATCCCCTCATTTATCTGATAAACAGGCAGACCGGTGTACTTACCGTTCACCTTGTAGTTCAATCAGCTAATGATCCGTCATTTCACCAGTGGCAGCTTGGTGTTTGATCATTACGTCATCAGAGGCATTTTGTATTGTGACGCAACAATACCAAGCATCAACCTTCCTGTCATGGCTGCCCCTGTCGTTTAATATGTCAACGAAGTGTATTAATCAATCAGACAATCAAACCATCAATGAATGACTGAATTAATGAAGCAATTTCTAATAAATCAGCTTAAGTGTACTGACATAATTAATGGACGAGACTGACAATTACGAAAACGCATCAAATCAATGAAGCGTAAAAGTAGATTCGCTCCCGCATAGTAAAGTTCGACAACGAACCACGTTAGTGAGTCAATAAACTAGCCAGGACTTTGGACGAGGTATATTTGTCCCAATACTGTAGAGAAGGTTACTTCTATATGAGGAACCTGCGACCAGAAAAACTGTTCTGCCGTTTTATATAAAATAATTCAACAGGCCATCTTCTGCATACGCGTCTTACTCTTTCCTGTGTTCATCTCCCTCGACTAGATGTATCTATTCTGTGGCCACCACACGTTTTATATGTCATGTTTGTCTTGTATCTGACAGTGGGGTGAAGACAGGAGCGCAGTTCAGCCGACACGAAGGCGCGGACTGGAGGAATCCGACATGGAGACCTGACGCCACTTTTACGCGCACTTTCGGATTGGTCTACTTTAAAATGAATATACATATTAACGCAACATACTGGAGGTTGGGCTAAGTGTTCAAGTGTTGGTTTTACACATGTTGATATAGAGAAATATAGTCTAATAGTGGATCGTCCTTCTGCAGTGTTGGTGGGGTAAATACAACTAATGAGGTGCTTTGGCCTCTATTCTTTTTGCATGTTATTATTTTTTAAATATTTCGGGGAATTCCTTCTCATTTATTAAACAATTACTTATTCAATAAATATGTGGTTTATTTAGTTTATCTTGTTTACATGAAGTAGCCTTTGGCATGACCATAGAAATAAGAATGAATAGAACAGACATGGAAGCTCTAACCATGGCAAATGACTGGTACTTGTTTTTCTATTTAGGTGGTCCTTCTGTAGCTCAGTTGGTAGAGCATGGCGCTTGTAATGCCAGGGTAGTGGGTTCAATCCCCGGGACCACCCATACGTAGAATGTATGACTGTAAGTCGCTTTGGATAAAAGCGTCTGTTAAATGGCATATATTATTATATTATTTTTCTATTTAGGATCCCCGTTCATTTCTGCCAAGGCAGCAGCTCCTCTTCCTGGGGTCCAGCAACATTAAGGCAGTTACGGTGCATTCGGGAACGTATTCAGACTCCTTGACTTTTTCCATATTTTGTTACTTTACAGCTTTATTCTAAAATGTCTGAAAAATGTTTTAGCTAATTTATTATTTAAAAAAAATAAACATTTAAAAAGTATTTACATAAGTACATAAGACTCTTTACTATGAGACTCTAAATTAAATTCATGTGCATCATATTTCCATTAATCATCCTTGAGATGTTTCTACAACTTGTTTGGAGTCCTCCTGTGTTAATTCAATTGATTGGACATGATTTGGAAATGCCCAGACCTGTCTATATAAACTCCCACAGTTATCAGTGCATGTCAGAGAAAAAACCAAGCCATGAGGTTGAAGGAATAGTCCATAGAGCTCCGAGACAGGACTATATGAGGAGAAAGTAAGTAAAAGACACAAGACTCTCAGACCATGAGAAACAAGATTGAACATGGTGGTGGCAGCATCATGCTGTGGGGATGTTTTTCAGCAGCAGGGCCTGGGAGACCAGTAAGAATCGAGCGAAAGATGAACAGAGCAAATTAGAGAAAGATCCTTGATGAAAACCTGTTCCAGATCGCTCAGGACCTCAGACTGGGGTGAAGGTACACTTTCCAACAGGACAATGAGTATCTATGACTGATGCCTTTAGTGAGAGGTCTAATGCTTTAATATTGTAATGACCTGACTAGATCATAAAGGAACAATTGTCAGAGGGTTGAGTTTACGAATTAAACCAACTCCCCACAGGCTACTGTTTGGCCGTAGCCCACGACAAATAAATGAAGGATACCCTATAAACCAACCGCGACCTTCTCTTGTGAAAGACAGACATAAGAGAGAGAACAACGTCTAAACCTGGTCTAAACTTCCAATGCTCCCTGCCCAACCCCCCTCCACGCCTCTCCACCAATCACCAGGAAGCCCGGCATCAGAACGTTCCAGGCATTCCTGTGATTGGCAGATAGCAGGTTGATTGACATGTCGGACCCCGCGAACACTGGGTACTGGTCAGTACAACACAACCAACTAATAGCCTGACACATAACACACAGCTGTCTGTCTGGGTCGCTACAATATTTAATCATTTCTGTCCTCCGAATTCATATTCGTTATAAACTGTAAAAAATGAACCACCGACATAGTAAATATTGCAAAAGAAAATCAAATGATTTTACTAAAAAGAATAGGTTTCTGCTTTTGAACACATTTTAGATTATAGTCCTTAATTTATGTGTTAAAGACGGGCATTTGCAAATAAAAATCCAAGGTAATATGCTGCTAAATTTGAACGAATATTTCTAAGTAACAACCAACAACTTATAAATATGCTGTTGAAATGATCCTTATTGTGTTGGACTGACATGCCAGATCTAGTTATGAACGTCAGTTGTGCTTGGAACATTTCAACAGACGTCGTCTTGATCCTTCTCCTCTGGAAAGGCCACGTGGCAGGTAACGACCAAACTATCACCTGGAATGGACTTTGGATCGACACATGTTTTCAACGAAATGTCAAAAAATATTCGTTAAATAATATTCTTCAAGTACGAAAAGCCTTTAGTTAGTTATATTGCCAGTTATATATTTGCCATAAGAGTAGTTGACTTCCATGATTATAGTTAACTTGGTGCACGTTGATAAGCTAGCTAGTTAACTTCCATGATGTCTGTATAGTTAACTAGTGGTGGGCATGCTACTAGCTAGTTAACTTCCATGATGTCTGTATAGTTAACTAGTGGTGGGCATGCTACTAGCTAGTTAACTTCCATGATGTCTGTATAGTTAACTAGTGGTGGGCATGCTACTAGCTAGTAAGTTAGCAGTGCATTTTCTTGCCTCAGTGCTGTTTATAACTTTTGTCATTTTTGTGTAGGTTTTATATGAACTGAAATAGCTATGTAACATATTAGCTACCTAGCTTAGCAAAAAATGCATCGTCAGCAACATTACAGTAGAGCTGAACACATGTGTCCCTGCAAGGTAATGTTTTCCTGCTTGGCAAGCTAACGTAAACTCACCCCATTCCGTACAAACTTGTTGCAACAGAGACATTCAAACGAGGCTAGAAAGAAAACTAAGTCAAAATCGGGGGTGTGAACTAGGTTTCTATTCAGGCTTTGATCGACATGGTAATGGCTCTATAGTATTGGAGAAAAGTTGAAAAAATGGACCCTCTGTTACATCTTGATCTGTCATGTGGTAATGTACAGCAGGCATAAATCAACTATTTCTGTTTTACTATCTCTCTCCAACAGGTGTATCACTTATATCATCCTTTAAAAACAAGAAATGGACAGTGACTGGGGGATACCTAGTCATGTTTTAACGTCATCATTGCATGCGATCATCATTCTCAAAGCCACTGTTTACTTCTAAGATCACTTTAGCACCGCCCTACAAATCCAATTCAAATTCGACACAAACCTTCAAATAGGTATGTAATGACACATTATATAAACTCTTTATAGTGTTTTATTTACATTTTAGAGGCGATGAAGTGATAAGTTGGACAGATTGAGTGAAAAAAAAGCCATTTTCCCACACAACATCTCTCCTTCTCACTATCACGCATTAGTGTCTCTTCCCCACCCGCCATTTTGAAAAAGACCAGACGGGGCTCATTGCCTGCTTGAATTATGCAGAAACGGGCAGCGTTCAGGTCATGTAATTTATTCTGTTAGAAAGGGGAGAAATTGTGCTTTACAATGGTATTGACATTACAGTTGATCTGGAAGTATTACGTTTTTGGGGCGCTAAAATAAGGGCAATTGTACGGACCAAGGCGATGTACGAGTTTACGTGAGTTTACGTTAGCTATCTAAAGCTGAAGTCATTTGAGTGTTAATTTCCTGACATTGTCAGAGGTTTTAATACAACTTCTCTTCTTTAGGTATATAGGTGTTCAGACGTTCCTGAGTACTGGACAGACCATATTTTCCAGAATACATTGACAAGGTATGTCAATATATTCAAATGTCTGTGTTTTCATTGTAACTCACATAAGGGCTTGTAGGGCCCCATTATTTCCCCAATGAGAAAACTCAAGACGGAATCCAGAAATTGAAACAGAATACAGGTTCCCCTCAGACAGGATACACAGGATATTTTTTTTACAGAAATCCAACATTAGTGTGAATAATAGGTATTATATATATATATTTTTTTATGTCACCTTTATTTAACCAGGTAGGCTAATTGAGAACAAGTTCTCACTTTTCAACTGCTACCTGGCCAAGATAAAGCAAAGCAGTTCGACACATACAACAACACAGAGTTACACATGGAATAAACACATACAGTCAATATTACAGTAGAAAAGGAAAACAAAAAGTAAAGTCTATATACAGTGAGTGCAAATGAGGTAAGATAAAGGAGATAAGGCAGGAAATAGGCCATGGTGGCAAAGTAAATACAATATAGAAATTAAACACTGGAATGGTAGATGTGCAGAAGATGAATGTGCATATAGAGATACTGGGGGCAAAGGAGCAAGATAAATACAGTATGGGGAGGAGGTCGTTGGATGGGCTGTTTACAGATGGGCTATGTACAGGTGCAGTGATCTGTGAGCTGCTCTGACTGCTGGTGCTTAAAGCTAGTGAGGGAGATATGAGTCTCCAGCTTCAGTGAGTTTTGCAGGTCCTTCCAGTCATTGGCAGCAGAGAACTGGAAGGAAAGGTGGCTAAAGGATGAATTGGCTTTGTGGGTGACCAGTGAGATATACCTGCTGGAGCGTGTGCTACGGGTGGGTGCTGCTATGGTGACCAGTGAGCTGAGATAAGGTGGGGCTTGACCTAGCAGAGACTTGTAAATGACCTGGAGCCAGTGGTTTTGGCGACGAGAGTGAAGCGAGGGCCAGCCAACGAGAGCATACAGGTCGAGGTGGTGGGTAGTATATGGGGCTTTGGTGACAAAACGGATGGCACTGTGATAGACCGCATCCAATTTGTTGAGTAGAGGGTTGGAGGCTATTTTATAAATGACATCGCCGAAGTCGACGATCGGTTGGATGGTCAGTTTTACGAGGGTATGTTTGGCAGCATGAGTGAAGGATGCTTTGTTGCGAAATAGGAAGCCGATTCTAGATTTAATTTTGGATTGGAGATGCTTAATGTGAGTCTGGAAGGAGAGTTTACAGTCTAACCAGACACCTAGGTATTTGTAGTTATCCACATATTCTAAGTCAGAGCCGTCCAGAGTAGTGATGCTGGACGGGTATTTTATATACTGTATTTTTAAATCAACCAAATGGATTGAACACGTTAACACACTGTTCCTAGGCCGTCATTGAAAATCAGAATTTGTTCTTAACTGACTTGCCAAGTTAAATGAAGGATGAACAACAACAAAAATCATAGTTTTCACTGTTATTTCATGTGATGGGAGGAACAAGAAGAAGAAAGGTTAGCACTTCTCCTTGTGTAATAACACTTTTCATTATACCACTGGCTGTAACTGTGTGTTAACGATTGATTTCAGGAAAACGCCAAGGAGTGTGGAGATGCATCTCAGATCTACCTGTCTGTTTCTCTCTTCTTCACCTGTCTCAAGACCTCCACGCTGGTTTCCGATGACAGACAGACAGCTACCTAGCCTAAACCCCGCCCCTTCTGAATCGGTATCTCCCTGGAATGTTCCAGAATGCCTGAACTTAGCATGCCTGCTGCTGTTTGCGTTATCTTTATCAATCAATATGACTATATGACTTAAGTTATGATATTGATAATTTTGGCTGATGGACTGAGAGGAATAAGCTGTTGACTGACTCCATGTTGGATGACTTTACAATCACAGAGAGATGTTGACTGACTCCATGTTTGATGACTTTACAATCACAGAGAGATGTTGACTTCATGCTTGATGACTTTACAATCACAGAGAGATGTTGACTTCAGATGCTTGATGACTTTACAATCACAGAGAGATGTTGACTGACTCCATGTTTGATGACTTTACAATCACAGAGAGATGTTGACTTACTCCATGCTTGATGACTTTACAATCACAGAGAGATGTTGACTGACTCCATGCTTGATGACTTTACAATCACAGAGAGATGTTGACTGACTCCATGCTTGATGACTTTACAATCACAGAGAGATGTGGACTTCAGGTTGAACTTTCAAGTCACAGATCATTGACTGCAATCTTGATGACTTACAAACCAGTTGACAATGTTGGCTTACTGATGGACTACTAGTGTTACTGACAGAGAACACCTTCTGTTAGAAGGAACAACGTTCAATGTGATGGACTACTAGGTGGAACAGCCATTCTGTTAGAAGGAACAACGTTACAATGTGATGGACTACTAGGTGGAACAGCCATTCTGTTAGAAGGAACAACGTTACAATGTGATGGACTACTAGGTGGAACAGCCATTCTGTTAGAAGGAACAACGTTACAATGTGATGGACTTCTGTTACAAGGTGGAACAGCTAGGTGGAACATTCTGTTAGAAGGAACAACGTTACAATGTGATGGACTACTAGGTGGAACAGCCATTCTGTTAGAAGGAACAACGTTACAATGTGATGGACTACTAGGTGGAACAGCCATTCTGTTAGAAGGAACAACGTTACAATGTGATGGACTACTAGGTGGAACAGCCTCTCAAAACTCCAAAGATTGTATTTTCTTCAACACTTTGTTTTTATTTCTGTAATGCTTCAGGGAAATGTAAAGACAAGGTCCTGGACAGTAACAGGATTATTGTCTTTCTGTCTGAGACTCTGTCATCATAGAGATCTAGTAGTTTATTTAGATTAGGGTTGGGGTCAATTCCTTCACATTTCAGGAAGTAAACTGAAAGTCCAATTCCAATTTTCCTCAATGCCACTATGAGAAAATGTCAGTTTACTTCCTGAATTGACTGTATTGACATTGAACTGACCCCAACACTGATTTAGAGATAAGAGACTGTAGTCCTCGAGGGGGAGAAGAGGTGAGGGGAGGCAGGGAGCAGCGTTCCTCTTGAGTGGGGATGGGAGGCAGGGTGAAGGGGTCCTCTTGGGGGAGTAGCGGGTTCCTCTTGGGGGAGTAGTGGGGATGGGAGGCAGGGTGAAGGGGTCCTCTTGGGGGAGTAGTGGTGAGGGGAGGAGACAGAGGGGTCCTGTTGGGGTCCAGCCCAGTCTGATCACTGGAGGTTCTCTTGCTACAGAGATGGTCTATAGAAGCCTTTTAGTAGCTGACATTCCTAACCTCAACTGAGAGGGTCTCTGTCCCTCTGATGGCCCTGTTGGTGTCCACTCTGTCTCTCTGTGTGTGTCCTGTTCTTCGCTGTCTGGGACAAAGGGGGTTGTTGTGGAATTGAGGGGGGTGGGGTTAGTAGTCTTTTGGCAGCATGACCCTGCGACCCCCCATGAAATAACACAAGGTGATCTTCCTTCTGAAAGGAATGTTGTCCAGGGCCTCCACTGCCACCCTCTTGTTGCCCCTGACGCTGCTCTCCTCCTGGTCGTACATGGGACACATGTAGGCTGTTCGCCTCAGGGCGTAGATGTCCACCTCGTCCTCGTCGTCCCACGGCTGGTAGGGCTGCTGGGAGGGAACAGCTGACTTGACCAGACGGGGTCTCATCATGGCCAGCTCTACGTCACGGGGGATATGCCTCAGACCCAGGCTAGACCTCTGAACTCTGACTCCTTTAAATTACATTAGGTTAAATTCATTTATTAGTAATTCATTTATGAATGTTTAAAAACATTAAAATCACCTTCCTGGTCGTACATCAGCCATCAACATACATTATACAATATTGACAATATATTCAATAGACAAAATGTGTCATTGCACAAAGAGAAGTGCTGACCTTTCTTTCTCTTCTTCTTGGTCCTTTCATCCCAGGCGTTGGCACTGACAAGGGACACGTTGCCCTGGCCCAGGGAGGGCAGCAGTTTGGGCCGGGGGGCCACCGGGGGTTTGGGGACCTTTGGAGGAGGAGCATCCCTCTGGGCTCTCCTGGCCAGCAGGGGTCCTGTCTGGACGAAGGCCTCAGGCCTGATGATGTCCCTGGGTGGGCTGCTGCTCCCTCTGGCAGCCTCCTCTGGCTGGGCAGCTTTCGGCATGGAGAGAACAAACACATTGTTGCTGAAGCTGCATGACTCTGAAAGGGGCAGCTCTTCCAGGGTCAGAGGGCAGGTAGAACGGGACTCAGGCTGGACTACGTCCACAGTGCTGGTGGTGATGCTCACAGGACTGGTAGGTTGGGACTCGAGTATAACGGGACACACAGGATTACTGGGCTTAACTTTTCTCCTAGTGGTGCTCCGAGGGTTGCTAGGCCTTCCTTCAGGTCTGGAAGGCTGAACATCATGCTGGACCAGGCCGACTGGTCTAACAGGCCGTCTAGTGGGGCCCAGAGGGTTGCTAGGCTTCCCTTCAGGTCTGGATGGCTGTACATCAGGTTGGACCAGGCCAACTGGGTTAATAGGCCGTCGAGTGGGGCCCAGAGGGTTGCTAGGCCTCCCATCAGGTCTGGAAGGCTGTTCATCAAGCTGGACCAGGCCAGTTGGTCTAACAGGCTGTCGAGTGGGGCGTCGAGGGTTGCTAGGCTTCCCCTCAGGTCTGGATGGCTGTACATCCGGCTGGCCCAGGCCTATGGGGCTAACAGGCCGTCTAGCTGGGCGCCGAGGGTTGCTAGGCCTCCCTTCAGGTCTGGAAGGCTGTACATCCGGCTGGCCCAGGCCAACTGGGGCTAACAGGCCGTCTAGCTGGGCGCCGAGGGTTGCTAGGCCTCCCTTCAGGTCTGGAAGGCTGTACATCCGGCTGGCCCAGGCCAACTGGGCTAACAGGCCGTCTAGCTGGGCGCCGAGGGTTGCTAGGCCTCCCTTCAGGTCTGGAAGGCTGTACATCCGGCTGGCCCAGGCCTGTGGGGCTAACAGGCCATCTAGCTGGGTGCCGAGGGTTGCTAGGCCTCCCTTCAGGTCTGGACGGCTGTACATCAGGTTGGACCAAGCCGACTGGTCTAACAAGCCTTCTAGTCGGTTGCCGAGGGTTGCTAGGCCTCACATCAGGTCTAGTGATGCTGACAGGGATTCTAGGTATCATTGTCTCAGGCTGGTACAGGCTCTCTGGGCTGTTGGGCCGGGAATCAGGTAGAAGCTTGTATTTCTTCAGAACCTCAGTGAAGGAAAGGTCCTTGTTGCGCCTGCGTCTGTTGGTTTTGGCAGGTAGCTGGGAGCTGCTGCTGTTAAACCAACCGGGAGACTCACGACATCCATCCTGGACAGGAACCAGGGACTGGGGGTCTCTCCTCTTTCTGTGGGCAGCTGTGGGCCTCTTGGGCCTGATCTCGTCAGGAGGGGGAGCACGAGGTACAACATGCAGGGAGGGGAACGCTGAGGGCCTGAAAGAGGAGGCCATCACTGGGGCCTGGCTGACCTCTTCTCTCTCCAGCAGCACTCTGTTAGAAGGACAGAGCAGCGGAACACCGATGGACCTTGGTCCTCCAGACCCATTC
This sequence comes from Oncorhynchus gorbuscha, assembly GCF_021184085.1. Classification (NCBI taxonomy): domain Eukaryota; kingdom Metazoa; phylum Chordata; class Actinopteri; order Salmoniformes; family Salmonidae; genus Oncorhynchus; species Oncorhynchus gorbuscha. The sequence goes on from NC_060186.1 coordinate 7,582,866, forward strand.
AGGTTGGGCCTCCTATTCATCATTCACTGGTCTGCAGGATTCTAATCAGAATGCTCCTTCTAGTCTTGAATACTTGGAATAGGAAGTGGCTTTCAGCACCATTAAACTCTATAAAAAGAGAGCCAAGAACATGTTTAGTATTTGGGGAAATGTTTTTCATGTTATTACTGTCTCTTATCTAATTTCATCACATTCAGTTCTGAGTTTAAATAATTATTTGGGAGAAGATATATCCATTAAAATGTAACAACTTTGTTCAATTCATTTCTAATAGCCTAGATATAACTGGTGCTCAATACAACTGTCTATCCCCTCATTTATCTGATAAACAGGCAGACAGGTGTACTTACCGTTCACCTTGTAGTTCAATCAGCTAATGATCCGTCATTTCACCAGTGGCAGCTTGGTGTTTGATCATTACGTCATCAGAGGCATTTTGTATTGTGACGCAACAATACCAAGCATCAACCTTCCTGTCATGGCTGCCCCTGTAGTTGAATATGTCAACGAAGTGTATTAATCAATCAGACAATCAAACCATCAATGAATGACTGAATTAATGAAGCAATTTCTAATAAATCAGCTTAAGTGTACTGACATAATTAATGGACGAGACTAACAATTACGAAAACGCATCAAATCAATGATGCGTAAAAGTAGATTCGCTCCCGCATAGTAAAGTTCGACAACGAACCACTTTTTGTGAGTCAATAAACTAGCCAGGACTTTGGACGAGGTATATTTGTCCCAATACTGTAGAGAAGGTTACTTCTATATGAGGAACCTGCGACCAGAAAGACTGTTCTGCCGTTTTATATAAAATAATCCACCTGGCCATCTTCTACATACGCGTCTTACTCTTTCCTGTGTTCATCTCCCTCGACTAGATGTATCTATTCTGTGGCCACCACACGTTTTATATGTCATGTTTGTCTTGTAGCTGACAGTGGGGTGAAGACAGGAGCGCAGTTCAGCTGACACGAAGGCGCGGACTGGAGGAATCCGACATGGAGACCTGACGCCACTTTTACGCGCACTTTCGGATTGGTCTACTTTAAA
>NC_060186.1:7584424-7679424 GCF_021184085.1 Oncorhynchus gorbuscha
ATTTCATCACATTCAGTTCTGAGTTTAAATAATTATTTGGAACAAGATATATCCATTAAAATGTAACAACTTTGTTCAATTCATTTCTAATAGCCTAGATATAACTAACTGGTGCTCAATACAACTGCCGATCCCCTCATTTATCTGATAAACAGACAGACAGGTGTCCTTACCGTTCACCTTGTAGTTCAATCAGCTAATGATCCGTCATTTCACCAGTGGCAGCTTGGTGTTTGATCATTACGTCATCAGAGGCATTTTGTATTGTGACGCAACAATGCCAAGCATCAACCTTCCTGTCATGGCTGCCCCTGTAGTTGAATATGTAAACGAAGTGTATTAATCAATCAGACAATCAAACCATCAATGAATGACTGAATTAATGAAGCAATTTCTAATAAATCAGCTTAAGTGTACTGACATAATTAATGGACGAGACTGACAATTACGAAAACGCATCAAATCAATGATAAGTAAAAGTATATTCGCTCCCGCATAGTAAAGTTCGACAACGAACCACTTTAGTGAGTCAATAAACTAGCCAGGACTTTGGACGAGGTATATTTGTCCCAATACTGTAGAGAAGGCTACTTCTATATGAGGAACCTGCGACCAGAAATACTGTTCTGCCGTTTTATATAAAATAATCCACCTGGCCATCTTCTACATACGCGTCTTACTCTTTCCTGTGTTCATCTCCCTCGACTAGATGTATCTATTCTGTGGCCACCACACGTTTTATATGTCATGTTTGTCTTGTAGCTGACAGTGGGGTGAAGACAGGAGCGCAGTTCAGCCGACACGAAGGCGCGGACTGGAGGAATCCGACATGGAGACCTGACGCCACTTTTACGCGCACTTTCGGATTGGTCTACTTTAAAATGAATATACATATTAACGCAACATACTGGAGGTTGGGCTAAGTGTTCAAGTGTTGGTTTTACACATGTTGATATAGAGAAATATAGTCTAATAGTGGATCGGACTTCTGCTGTGTTGGTGGGGTAAATACAACTAATGAGGTGCTTTGGCCTCTATTCTTTTTACATGTTATTATTTTAAAATATTTCGGAATTCCTTCTCATTTATTAAACAATTACTTATTCAATAAATTTGTGGTTTATTTAGTTTATCTTGTTTACATGAAGTAGCCTTTGGCATGACCATATAAATAAGAATGAATAGAACAGACATGGAAGCTCTAACCATGGCAAATGACTGGTATTTATATTTATTTAGGATCCCCGTTCATTTCTGCCAAGGCAGCAGCGACTCTTCCTGGGGTCCAGCAACATTAAAGCAGTTACGGTGCATTCGGGAACGTATTCAGACTCCTTGACTTTTTCGACATGTTGTTACGTTACATACAGCCTTTTTCGAAAATGGATGAAAAATGTTTTAGCTCATTTATTATATATATACATTTTTTAAAGTATTTACATAAGTATTTGAAATTGAACTCTGGTGCATCCTGTTTCCATCGCTCCTGAGTTCATCTGTGGAGATGGTAGAACCTTCCAGAAAGAGAACCATATCTGCAGCACTCCGACTAATAAAGGGTTTTATGGTAAAGTGGGCAGACGGAAGCCACTCCTCAATTAAAGACACATGACATACCGCTTGGAGTTTGCCAAAAGGCCCCTAAAGATTCTCAGACCATGAGAAACAAGATTCTCTGGTCTGATGAAACCAACAGTGAACATGATGGTGGCAACATCATGCTGTTGGGATGTTTTTCAGCGGCAGGGCCTGTGAGACTAGTTAGAATCGAGGGAAAGATGAACAGAGCAAAGTACAGAGAGATACTTGATGAGAACCTGCTCCAGATCGCTCAGACTGGGGCGAAGGAACACCTTCCAACAGGACAATGAACCTAATCACACAGCCAAGACAACGCAGGAGTGGCATCGGGACTTGTCTCTGAATGTCCTTGAGTGTCCTTTGCCTTGAAGACAGCTTTGCACACTTAAAAAACACATTTTTTAAAAGGGGACGATCAGCTTATTATTGTGGAAAGATTGTTGCTTCCATCAATGTAATTGTCTGCATCATTTCCAATCCCCCATATATTTTTGGGGGTAAATATATATTCATACCTGTATAGATATACCTACTTTTTTAGAATATACCTTTATTATTCCCCCCAACCCCCACCACCCTTCCCCCAATTGGAGTAAACTAATAAACAATAACACTTAGGCTACTACCTTCAGTTTAAACATCTTATACATATTTTACAGACACAATTTAGTTTGTTTTAAGTCCTTCCTCTATTTCTGATGTCCATCCAGTTTGATTTCTATTGGTAACTGTGCTATTTCACAACATTTCTGAACCTATAGATTTTACAGACCCTTGTGTTTTCCATTGGTTATCTTGTTATTAGTCCCACCCTTCAGCTCCATCCAACTCCTCCCATCGATCTCTCAACACCATCCATTTGGGATTTCTATTTGCCATATATTTTTCAACTGTGATGTGATGCTTCACAAAAGTACTGAACCTTTCTATTCTCATAGCTTCTACAGATTATAAATAAAATAAATAAACATTTTTGCTAAATGAATGATATTATTGATTGATTATGGCTTTTGAAAGCACCCAGTATTGCTCTCTGCAGCGTTAGGTCAAGGCAAATGTTGCAATTCTTCAGCCTTCCTGGACATGCATCAAAATAAATGATCTAATGACTCTGCCTCCTCAAAGCAAAATCTGCAGAGCTGGGAAGAATGTATCCCCCATATATATAACATTTGATCGGTTGCAAGAATTTTGTATAGTAATTTAAATGGACGAATTCGAAGTTATGAATCCTCCGTTTTGCGTATCAACTCATAAACCTTGGAATGGGTACATCGAAAATGTCTTCCCATCTATTTTGCAATTTTTATGGCACAGCTGTCGGTTTTTTGGTCCTTCAATGAAATTGGTGAATGTTTTTATTTATCACACTTTTCTTTAACCAATTGTGTTATTTAATACAGTTAAATATATGTTAGCTGCATGTGTGACACAACTCCACTAGTCCTATTTATGATATCATTCACTGAAATTATACCTTTTCGATTTTATTTTTATTTTTAACAATTAGTATTTAAGTTGAACCACTATTTGTTGTATTATTTGTTCTGTCTTTTCAGGTGGATTCAACTGAAATTGCAACCAACTTTCTAAGGCTTGTTTAAAAAATAACAAATATGGAGATTGTTTTCCTTTTCAAACAACTGAAAGTGAGCAGGTGTAATCTGAATTAAGGGGAAAATGCCCTTCTTGAACACAGGATGAGACATTCCTACCAATTTACTAGAGAACCAGTTTGGATTTAAGTATAACTTTTGTATGACTGATGCCTTTAGTGAGAGGTCTAATGCTCTAATATTGTAATGACCTGACTAGATCATAAAGGATGATGTATGTACCGTTTATTTATTGTACCGTTTATTAACCCAACTCCCCACAGGCTACTGTTTGGCCGCAGCCCACGACAAATAAATGAAGGATACCTTATAAACCAACAGTGACCTTCTCTTGTGAAAGACAGACATAAGAGAGAGAACAACGTCTAAACCTGGTCTTAACTTCCAATGCTCCCTGCCCAACCCCCCTCCACGCCTCTCCACCAATCACCAGGAAACCCGGCATCAGAACGTTCCAGGCATTCCTGTGATTGGCAGATAGCAGGTTGATTGGCATGTCGGACCCCGCGAACACTGGGTACTGGTCAGTACAACACAACCAACTAATAGCCTGACACATAACACACAGCTGTCTGTCTGGGTCGCTACAATATTTAATCATTTCTGTCCTCCGAATTCATATTCGTTATAAACTAAAAAATGAACCACCAGCATAGTAAATATTGCAAAAGAAAATCAAATTACTTTTACTAAAAATGTTAGGTTTCTGGTTTTGAACACATTTTAGATTATAGTCCTTAATTTATGTGTTGAAAAAGACTGGCATTTGCAAATAAAAATCCAAGGTAATATTCTGCTAAATTTGAACGAATATTTCAAAGTAATAACCAACAACTTAAAAATATGCTGTTGAAATGATCATTATAGTAGTTTGGATATTCGTTAAATATTCTTCAAGTACTAAAAGCATTTAGTTAGTTACATTGCCAGAGTAAGTTATATATTTGCACGTTGATAAGCTAGCTAGTTGACTTCCATGATGTCTGTATAGTTAACTAGTGGTGTGCATGCTACTAGCTAGTTGACTTCCATGATGTGTATAGTTAACTAGTGGTGGGCATGCTACTAGCTAGTTGACTTCCATGATGTCTGTATAGTTAACTAGTGGTGGGCATGCTACTAGCTAGTTGACTTCCATGATGTCTGTATAGTTAACTAGTGGTGGGCATGCTACTAGCTAGTTAACTTCCATGATGTCTGACTAGTGGTCTGCTACTAGCTAGTTAACTTCCATGATGTCTGTATAGTTAACTAGTGGTGGGCATGCTACTAGCTAGTAAGTTAGCAGTGCATTTACTCGCCTCAGTGCTGTTTATAACTTTTGTCATTTTTGTGTACGTTTTATTTGAACCGAAATAACTATGTAACATATTAGCTACCTAGCTTAGCAAAATGCATCGTCAGCAACATTACAGTAGAGCTGAACACATGTGCCCCTGCAAGGTAATGTTTGCCTGCTAGGCTAGCTTACATAAACTCACCCCATTCCGTACAAACTTGCGCAACAGCGACATTCAAACAAGGCTAGAAAGAAAACTAATGGGGCTGTAAACTAGGTTTCTATTCATGCGCTGATCGACATGGTAATGGCTCTATATTATTGGAGAATAGTTGAAAAAACGGAACCTCCGTTACTTAACATACAGCACGCATAAATCAACTATTTCTGTCTTACAATCTCCACCAGGTGTATCACTTCTATCATCCTTTAAAAACATATATATCCTATTAAAATTCGACACAAACCTTCAAATAGGTATGTAATGACACATTATATAAACTCTTTATAGTGTTTTATTTACATTTTAGAGGCGATAAGGTGATAAGTTAGACAGTTCGAGTGAAAAAAAAGCCATTTTCCCACACAACATCTCTCCTTCTCACTATCACGCATTAGTTTCGCTTCCCCACCTGCCATTTTTAAAAAGACCCGACGGGGCTCATTGCCTGCTTGAATTATGCAGAAACGGGCAGCGTTTAGGTCATGTAATTGATTCTGTTGGAAAGACGAGAAATTGTGCTTTACAATGGTATTGACATTACAGTTGATCTGGAAGTATTACGTTTTTGGGGCGCTAAAATAAGGGCAATTGTACGGACCAAGGCGATGTACGAGTTTACGTGAGTTTACGTTAGCTATCTAAAGCTGAAGTCATTTGAGTGTTATTTTCCTGACATTGTCAGAGATTTTAATACAACTTCTCTTCTTTAGGTATATAGGTGTTCAGCTGTTCCTGAGTACTGGACAGACCATATTTTCCAGAATACATTGACAAGGTATGTCAATTTATTCAAATGTCTGTGTTTTCATTGTAACTCACATAAGGGCTTGTAGGGCCCCATTATTTCCGCAATGTTGAAAACTCAAGACGGAATCCAGAAATTGAATACAGGTTCCCCTCGGACAGGATACACAGGATATATATATTTTTTACAGTAACCTAACATTATTGTGAATAATAGGTATTAGATATATATATATATTTTTTTCGCCTTTATTTAACCAGGTAGGCTAGTTGAGAACAAGTTCTCATTTTTCAACTGCAACAGAGTTACACATGGAATAAACAAACATGCAGTAGAAAAGGAAAACAAAGTCTATATACAGTGAGTGCAAATGAGGTAAGATAAGAGAGATAAGGCAATAAATAGGCCATGTTGGTCGAAGTAAATACAATATAGAAATTAAACACTGGAATGGTAGATGTGCAGAAGATGAATGTGCAAGTAGAGATACTGGGGTGCAAAGGAGCAAGATAAATACAGTATGGGGAGGAGGTCGTTGGATGGGCTGTTTACAGATGGGCTATGTACAGGTGCAGTGATCTGTGAGCTGCTCTGACAGCTGGTGCTTAAAGCTAGTGAGGGAGATATGAGTCTCCAGCTTCAGTGATGTTTGCAGTCCCTTCCAGTCATTGGCAGCAGAGAACTGGAAGGAAAGGTGGCTAAAGGATGAATTGGCTTTGTGGGTGACCAGTGAGAGATACCTGCTGGAGCGTGTGCTACGGGTGGGTGCTGCTATGGTGACCAGTGAGCTGAGATAAGGTGGGGCTTGACCTAGCAGAGACTTGTAAATGACCTGGAGCCAGTGGTTTTGGCGACGAGAGTGAAGCGAGGGCCAGCCAACGAGAGCATACAGGTCGAGGTGGTGGGTAGTATATGGGGCTTTGGTGACAAAACGGATGGCACTGTGATAGACCGCATCCAATTTGTTGAGTAGAGGGTTGGAGGCTATTTTATAAATGACATCGCCGAAGTCGACGATCGGTTTGATGGTCAGTTTTACGAAAGGTATGTTTGCCAGCATAAGTGAAGGATGCTTTGTTGCGAAATAGGAAGCTGATTCTAGATTTAATGTTGGATTGGAGATGCTTAATGTGAGTCTGGAAGGAGAGTTTACAGTCTAACCAGACACCTAGGTATTTGTAGTTATCCACATATTCTAAGTCAGAGCCGTCCAGAGTAGTGATGCTGGACGTGTATTTTATATACTGTATTTTTAAATCAACCAAATGGATTGAACACGTTAACACACTGTTCCTAGGCCGTCATTGAAAATCAGAATTTGTTCTTAACTGACTTGCCAAGTTAAATGAAGGATGAACAACAACAAAAATCATAGTTTTCACTGTTATTTCATGTGATGGGAGGAACAAGAAGAAGAAAGGTTAGCACTTCTCCTTGTGTAATAACACTTTTCATTATACCACTGGCTGTAACTGTGTGTTAACGATTGATTACAGGAAAACGCCAAGGAGTGTGGAGATGCATCGCAGATCTACCTGTCTGTTTCTATCTTCTTCACCTGTCTCACTGCCTCCTTCACCTGTCTCAAGAGCTCCACGCTGGTTTTCTGATGACAGACAGTCAGCTACCTAGCCTAAACCCCGCCCCCTTCTGAATCGGTATCTCCCTGGAATGTTCCAGAATGCCTGAACTTAGCATGCCTGCTGCTGTTTGCGTTATCTTTATCAATCAATATGACTATATGACTTAAGTTATGATATTTATCATTTTGGCTGATGGACTGAGAGGAATAAGCTGTTGACTTCAGATGCTTGATGACTTTACAATCACAGAGAGCTGTTGACTGACTCCATGTTTGATGACTTTACAATCACAGAGAGCTGTTGACTGACTCCATGTTTGATGACTTTACAATCACAGAGAGGTGTTGACTGACTCCATGTTTGATGACTTTACAATCACAGAGAGATGTTGACTGACTCCATGTTTGATGACTTTACAATCACAGAGAGATGTTGACTGACTCCATGTTTGATGACTTTACAATCACAGAGAGCTGTTGACTGACTCCATGCTTGATGATTAAATGTGGCCTGGGTTTTCACTGTTGGAAATGGATGGACTGTTTCAGGAAAAACCTTCAAGTCACATCATATATGCAATCTAAGACTTACTAAACCAATTGACCAAGTTGGCTTACTGTAACACAAGAACCATTACTGACCACCTACTTCTGTGTTGGACTACTAGGTGGAACAGCCATTCTGTTAGAAGGAACAACGTTACAATGTGATGGACTACTAGGTGGAACAGCCATTCTGTTAGAAGGAACAACGTTACAATGTGATGGACTACTAGGTGGAACAGCCATTCTGTTAGAAGGAACAACGTTACAATGTGATGGACTACTAGGTGGAACAGCCATTCTGTTAGAAGGAACAACGTTACAATGTGATGGACTACTAGGTGGAACAGCCATTCTGTTAGAAGGAACAACGTTACAATGTGATGGACTACTAGGTGGAACAGCCATTCTGTTAGAAGGAACAACGTTACAATGTGTTGGACTACTAGGTGGAACAGCTTCTGTTAGAAGGAACAACGTTACAATGTGATGGACTACTAGGTGGAACAGCCATTCTGTTAGAAGGAACAATGTGATGGACTACTAGGTGGAACAGCCATTCTGTTAGAAGGAACAACGTTACAATGTGATGGACTACTAGGTGGAACAGCCATTCTGTTAGAAGGAACAATGTGATGGACTACTAGGTGGAACAGCCATTCTGTTAGAAGGAACAACGTTACAATGTGATGGACTACTAGGTGGAACAGCCATTCTGTTAGAAGGAACAACGTTACAATGTGATGGACTACTAGGTGGAACAGCCATTCTGTTAGAAGGAACAACGTTACAATGTGATGGACTACTAGGTGGAACAGCCATTCTGTTAGAAGGAACAACGTTACAATGTGATGGACTACTAGGTGGAACAGCCATTCTGTTAGAAGGAACAACGTTACAATGTGATGGACTACTAGGTGGAACAGCCATTCTGTTAGAAGGAACAACGTTACAATGTGATGGACTACTAGGTGGAACAGCCATTCTGTTAGAAGGAACAACGTTACAATGTGATGGACTACTAGGTGGAACAGCCATTCTGTTAGAAGGAACAACGTTACAATGTGATGGACTACTAGGTGGAACAACTATTCTGTTAGAAGGAACAACGTTACAATGTGATGGACTACTAGGTGGAACAGCCATTCTGTTAGAAGGAACAACGTTACAATGTGATGGACTACTAGGTGGAACAGCTTCTCAAAACTCCAAAGATTGTATTTTCTTCAACACATTGTTTTTATTTCTGTAATGCTTCAGGGAAATGTAAAGGTCCTGGACAGTAACGGGATTATTGTCTTTCTGTCTGAGACTCTGTCATCATAGAGATCTAGTAGTTTATTTAGATTAGGGTTGGGGTCAATTCCTTCACATTTCAGGAAGTAAACTGAAAGTCCAATTCCAATTTTCCTCAATGCCACTATGAGAAAATGTCAGTTTACTTCCTGAATTGACTGTATTGACATTGAACTGACCCCAACACTGATTTAGAGATAAGAGACTGTAGTCCTCGAGGGGGAGAAGAGGTGAGGGGAGGCAGGGAGCAGCGTTCCTCTTGGGGGAGTAGTGGGGATGGGAGGCAGGGTGAAGGGGTCCTCTTGGGGGAGTAGTGGTGATGGGGGCAGGGAGAATTTTCCTCAGTGGGATGGGACAGGGTGAAAAAGGGGTCAGTTTCCATTGAAGTCAACTCTGATCAGGGGTCCTCTGGGAGGAGGGTGGGAGGCAGGGTGAAGGGGTCCTCTTGGGGGAGTAGTGGGGATGGGAGGCAGGGTGAAGGGGTCCTCTTGGGGGAGTAGTGGGGATGGGAGGCAGGGTGAAGGGGTCCTCTTGGGGGAGTAGTGGTGAGGGGAGGGGAGACAGAGGACATCCCAGTCTGATCACTGGAGGTTCTCTTGCTACAGAGATGGTCTATAGAAGCCTTTTAGTAGCTGACATTCCAAACCTCAACTGAGAGGGTCTCTGTCCCTCTGATGGCCCTGTTGGTGTCCACTCTGTCTCTCTGTGTGTGTCCTGTTCTTCACTGTCTGGGACAAAGGGGGGTTGTTGTGGAAATTGAGGGGGGTGAGGTTAGTAGTCTTTTGGCAGCATGACCCTGCGACCCCCCATGAAATAACACAAGGTGATCTTCCTTCTGAAAGGAATGTTGTCCAGGGCCTCCACTGCCACCCTCTTGTTGCCCCTGACTCTGCTCTCCTCCTGGTCGTACATGGGACACATGTAGGCTGTTCGCCTCAGGGCGTAGATGTCCACCTCGTCCTCGTCGTCCCACGGCTGGTAGGGCTGCTGGGAGGGAACGGCTGACTTGACCAGACGGGGTCTCATCATGGCCAGCTCTACGTCACGGGGGATATGCCTCAGACCCAGGCTAGACCTCTGAACTCTGACTCCTTTAAATTACATTAGGTTAAATTCATTTATTAGTAATTCATTTATGAATGTTTAAAAACATTAAAATCACCTTCCTGGTCGTACATCAGCCATCAACATACATTATACAATATTGACAATATATTCAATAGACAAAATGTGTCATTGCACAAAGAGAAGTGCTGACCTTTCTTTCTCTTCTTCTTGGTCCTTTCATCCCAGGCGTTGGCACTGACAAGGGACACGTTGCCCTGGCCCAGGGAGGGCAGCAGTTTGGGCCGGGGGCCACCGGGGGTTTGGGGACCTTTGGAGGAGGAGCATCCCTCTGGGCTCTCCTGGCCAGCAGGGGTCCTGTCTGGACGAAGGCCTCAGGCCTGATGATGTCCCTGGGTGGGCTGCTGCTCCCTCTGGCAGCCTCCTCTGGCTGGGCAGCTTTCGGCATGGAGAGAACAAACACATTGTTGCTGAAGCTGCATGACTCTGAAAGGGGCAGCTCTTCCAGGGTCAGAGGGCAGGTAGAACGGGGCTCAGGCTGGACTACGTCCACAGTGCTGGTGGTGATGCTCACAGGACTGGTAGGTTGGGACTCGAGTATAACGGAACACACAGGATTACTGGGCTTAACTTTTCTCCTAGTGGTGTTCCGAGGGTTGTTAGGCCTCCCCTCAGGTCTGGAAGGCTGAACATCATGCTGGACCAGGCCAACGGGGCTAACAGGCCGTCTATTGGGGCCCAGAGGGTTGCTAGGCCTCCCCTCAGGTCTGGATGGCTGTACATCAGGTTGGACCAGGCCAACTGGGCTAACAGGCCGTCTAGTGGGGCATGGAGGGTTGCTAGGCCTCCCATCAGGTCTGGATGGCTGTTCATCAGGCTGGACCAGGCCAGTTGGTCTAACAGGCTGTCTAGTGGGGCATGGAGGGTTGCTAGGCTTCCCTCAGGTCTGGATGGCTGTACATCTGGCCCAGGCCTATGGGGCTAACAGGCCGTCAGCTGGGCGCCGAGGTTGCTGGATCAGGTCTGGAAGGCTGTACATCCGGCTGTCCCAGGCCTGTGGGGCTAACAACAGGCCGTCTAGTGGGTTGCTGGGTTGCCTCCCTTCAGGTCTGGAAGGCTGTACATCCGGCTGGCCGAGGGTTGCTGGAAGGCTGTACATCCGGCTGGCCCAGGCCTGTGGGGCTAACAGGCCATCTAGCTGGGTGTTGACGGTTGCTAGGCCTCCCATCAGGTCTGGACGGCTGTACATCAGGTTGGACCAAGCCGACTGGTCTAACAAGCCTTCTAGTCGGTTGCCGAGGGTTGCTAGGCCTCACATCAGGTCTAGTGATGCTGACAGGGATTCTAGGTATCATTGTCTCAGGCTGGTACAGGCTCTCTGGGCTGTTGGGCCGGGAATCAGGTAGAAGCTTGTATTTCTTCAGAACCTCAGTGAAGGAAAGTCCTTGTTGCGCCTGCGTCTGTTGGTTTTGGCAGGTAGCTGGGAGCTGCTGCTGTTAAACCAACCGGGAGACTCACGACATCCATCCTGGACAGGAACCAGGGACTGGAGGTCTCTCCTCTTTCTGTGGGCAGCTGTGGGCCTCTTGGGCCTGATTTCGTCAGGAGGGGGAGCACGAGGTACAACATGCAGGGAGGGGAACGCTGAGGGCCTGAAAGAGGAGGCCATCACTGGGGCCTGGCTGACCTCTTCTCTCTCCAGCAGCACTCTGTTAGAAGGACAGAGCAGCGGAACACCGATGGACCTTGGTCCCCCAGACCCATTCAGGTTGGGCCTCCTATTCATCATTCACTGGTCTGCAGGATTCTAATCAGAATGCTCCTTCTAGTCTTGAATACTTGGAATAGGAAGTGGCTTTCAGCACCATTAAACTCTATAAAAAAGAGAGCCACAGGAACATGTTTAGTATTTGGGGAAATGTTTTTCATGTTATTACTGTCTCTTATCTAATTTCATCACATTCAGTTCTGAGTTTAAATAATTATTTGGAACAAGATATATCCATTAAAATGTAACAACTTTGTTCAATTCATTTCTAATAGCCTAGATATAACTAACTGGTGCTCAATACAACTGCCGATCCCCTCATTTATCTGATAAACAGACAGACAGGTGTCCTTACCGTTCACCTTGTAGTTCAATCAGCTAATGATCCGTCATTTCACCAGTGGCAGCTTGCTGTTTGATCATTACGTCATCAGAGGCATTTTGTATTGTGACTCAACAATGCCAAGCATCAACCTTCCTGTCATGGCTGCCCCTGAAGTTTAATATGTCAACGAAGTGTATTAATCAATCAGACAATCAAACCATCAATGAATGACTGAATTAATGAAGCAATTTCTAATAAATCAGCTTAAGTGTACTGACATAATTAATGGACGAGACTAACAATTACGAAAACGCATCAAATCAATGATGCGTAAAAGTAGATTCGCTCCCACATAGTAAAGTTCGACAACGAACCACTTTTTGTGAGTCAATAAACTAGCCAAGACTTTGGACGAGGTATATTTGTCCCAATACTGTAGAGAAGGTTACTTCTATATGAGGAACCTGCGACCAGAAAGACTGTTCTGCCGTTTTAAATAAAATAATCCACCTGGCCATCTTCTACATACGCGTCTTACTCTTTCCTGTGTTCATCTCCCTCGACTAGATGTATCTATTCTGTGGCCACCACACGTTTTATATGTCATGTTTGTCTTGTAGCTGACAGTGGGGTGAAGACAGGAGCGCAGTTCAGCCGACACGAAGGCGCGGACTGGAGGAATCCGACATGGAGACCTGACGCCACTTTTACGCGCACTTTCGGATTGGTCTACTTTAAAATGAATATACATATTAACGCAACATACTGGAGGTTGGGCTAAGTGTTCAAGTGTTGGTTTTACACATGTTGATATAGAGAAATATAGTCTAATAGTGGATCGGTCCTTCTGCAGTGTTGGTGGGGTAAATACAACTAATGAGGTGCTTTGGCCTCTATTCTTTTTGCATGTTATTATTTTTTAAATATTTCGGGAATTCCTTCTCATTTATTAAACAATTACTTATTCAATAAATTTGTGTGTTTATTTAGTTTATCTTGTTTACATGAAGTAGCCTTTGGCATGACCATAGAAATAAGAATGAATAGAACAGACATGGAAGCTCTAACCATGGCAAATGACTGGTATTTATATTTATTTAGGATCCCCGTCCTTTCAGTTGGCATATATATTCTGCCGCGCTTGGCAGCAGCTACTCTTCCTGGGGTCCAGCAACATTGAAGGCAGTTACTGGTGCATTTGGAAAGTACTCTGTTAAATCCCTAGACTTTTCTACAATTTGTTACATTACATTCTTATTCTAGCTTTTTTCCCCTAATCAATATACGGGAACACAGATACTTTTTCCATAATGACAAAGCTTTAAAAACAGAAACATTTTTTCACATTTATAAACTTAATTTAATAAAAGTATTTACATAAGTATTCAGACCCTTTGCTTTGAGACTGAGCTCAGGTGCATCCTGTTTCTATTGATCATCCTTGAAATGTTTCTACAACTTGGAGTCCTGTGTTAATTCAATTGATTGGACATGATTTGGAGAAGCAGTACACCTGTCTATAAAGCTCCCACAGTTGACAGTGCAGGTCAGAGCATTAACTAAGCCATGAGGTTGAAGGAAGTGTCCGTAAAGCTCTGAGACAGGATTGTGTTGAGGCACAGATCTGGGGAAGTCGAAGTTACCCAAGAACACAGTGGCCTCCATCATTCTTAAATGGAAGTAGTTTCAGAACCAGCAAGACTTACAAGAGCTGGCCGTCCGGACAAACTAAGTAATCAGGGGAGAAGGTCCTTGGTCAGGGAGGTGACCATGAACCCAATGGTCACTCTGTCAGAGCTCCAGAGTACCTCTGTGGTGATGGGAGAACCTTCCAGAAGGACATCCATCTCTGCAGCACTCCAGTAATAAGGCTTTTATGGTGGAGTGGGCAGATGGAAGCCACTCCTCAGTAAAAGGCACGACAGCCCGCTTGGAGTTTTCCCAAAAGGCACCCAAAGACTCTCAGACCATGAGAAACAAGATTCTCTGGTCTGATGAAACCAAGATTGAACATGGTGGTGGCAACATCGTGCTGTTTGGATGTTTGTCATCGGCAGGGACTGGGAGACTAGTCTGGATCGAGGGAAAGATGAACAGAGCATCATCCTTGATGAAAACCTTCTCCAGATCAGCCCTGGGTGGTGGGGATCCTGCCCACTGCAGGGCACTCAGGACCTCCTGACTGCAGGGCACTGAGTTCAAGCCCTGGGTGGTGGGGATCCTGCCCACTCACTGCAGGGCACTGAGTTCAAGCCCTGGGTGGTGGGGGGAGGGCACCTGCCCATCCTCACTGCAGGGCACTGAGTTCAAGCCCTGGGTGGTGGGGATCCTGCCCACTCACTGCAGGGCAGCCCTGGGGAGTTCAAGCCCTGGGTGGTGGGGATCCTGCCCCCACTCACTGCAGGGTCACTGCAGGGCACTGAGTTCAAGCCCTGGGTGGTGGGGGATCCTGCCCACTCACTGCACTAGGTTCAAGGGATCCTGCCCACTCACTGCAGGGTACTAGGTTCAAGCCCTGGGTGGTGGGGATCCTGCTCACTCACTGCAGGGTACTGAGTTCAAGCCCTGGGTGGTGGGGATCCTGCCCACTCACTGCAGGGTACTGGGTGGTGGGGTTCAAGCCCTGGGTGGTGGGGATCCTGCCCACTCACTGCAGGGTACTAGGTTCAAGCCCTGGGTGGTGGGGATCCTGCCCACTCACTGCAGGGTACTAGGTTCAAGCCCTGGGTGGTGGGGATCCTGTTCAAGCCCTGGGTGGTGGGGATCCTGCCCACTCACTGCAGGGTACTAGGTTCAAGCCCTGGGTGGTGGGGATCCTGCCCACTCACTGCAGGGTACTAGGTTCAAGCCCTGGGTGGTGGGGATCCTGCCCACTCACTGCACTGTTCAAGCCCTGGGTGGTGGGGATCCTGCCCACTCACTGCCACTAGTTCAAGCCCTGGGTGGTGGGGTTCAAGCCCTGGGTGGTCAAGGACCCTGACTGTCAAGTCAGTGAGCAGGTTCAAGACCTGGGTGGTGGGGATCCTGCCCACTCACCAGGGCTAGGTTGAAGCCCTGGGTGGTGGGGATCCTGACCACTCACTGCAGGGTACTGTTCAAGCCCTGGGTGGTGGGGATCCTGCCCACTCACTGCATGGTACAGGTTCAAGCCCTGGGTGGTAAGGACCCTGACTGTAGTCAGTGAGCAGGGCTTACCACCCAGGGCTTGAACTCTGTACCCTGCAGTGAGTGGGCAGGAAGCTTACCACCCAGGGCTTGAAACCCTGCAGTGAGTGGGCAGGAAGCTTACCACCCAGGGCTTGAACCCTGCAGTGAGTGGGCAGGAAGCTTACCACCCAGGGCTTGAACTCAGTACCCTGCAGTGAGTGGGCAGGAAGCTTACCACCCAGGGCTTCAACTCAGTACCAGTCATCCCAGAGAGAGCTCAGTTAGCTCCCTACTGAACCCTCCTAACCTTCTACTAGACTTGCATGCCATGGAACAGTAATGTACAGGCTTTTTGTCAAATGGGATGGAGTGTTGACCTTTTCCAGTGCTGTTGATGCAGCTGCCAGGAGATCGAGAGGTATTGTGGAAAGACCAACAGTATTAGATGCAGGCCTCAATGTACACACATGTGTATACCTCCTTTCACCACTAGATGGCAACAGTCTAATGAAAAATCATGTAGGACTACAAACCGGGCAGGAAAAACTCAACATGCCATTACATTTACATTTAAGTCATTTAGCAGACGCTCTTATCCAGAGCGACTTACAAATTGGATTACAGAAAACTGCACCGTAAGAGGAATGTCTGATAAAATCCCACAATGAATGACATTTTGAAATGCACCTCAAATCAACATAAAGTATTAGATATCACAAAGCCAAATAAATACATCAAACTTTCCCAGAATCCTTTTTATTAGAACAACTACAGCAGATATAAACCTGTTGCAAATCCCACGTCACCACTGGACGTGTGCTTCAACAAACAATATGCACTTCCCCAAACAAACAAAAAGAAATACATTTTTTTTTTTCTGTTGAAATGTCACAATGAAACAAAAGGCCTTGTAATTCTGGATCTGAAGATTGAGAAGACATCTATATCGTCTCAACACAGAGCATTCATTAAGGACCTCCTAGCCTGGTCTCAGATGTCTTTGTGTCGTCGAGCCAACTCTGACGGTCACAGTCTGACAATGAGTTGACTGCAAGACAGCACAAACACATCTGGGACCAGGCTATCAAGGACCCAAACCCAAGAGAAGGACAGAAAGGGAGAAGAACTCCTTCCTCCTAAAAGAGTCAAGAGTGGAAACTTCCTCCGTGATTATGTTTAACGCCGATGATCAAACAAACTCTTAATATAACTCTGTTGTAGAGGAGTGTAAGGGTCCGACTCCACTGTCTGGTCTCGACTAGTTGCCAGATCTGTACAGGCTTAAGCATAACTTCCGATTATCAACGTCATGGCATTATTTTACTAAAGCACATAGTGGACCTGGCAACCAAGCTAGCTGGGACCCCTGTTATCCAGTGGGACTGAGATCAAGGTCTCAGATGCACCGCCTGTATATCGTCATAATGAATACATGTCTGTTAGTGTTTCAACTGGAGCGACAGGTACAGAAGCAGTACGACTGAGCAGGTGTGTGGCGGATGAATCTGAAGTGGAGAGAGAAGGCTCTCAGCCTCAGCACGGCTGTGCACCTGTGGCGTAGATACACGTCTAGAAAGTAGATCTGATACATATGAATAACTAAAAGGACTCAATTCAATCCGTACCGCCGAAGCTCACCTCCCATTGAGCCGACTTGCGCAGCGTTTCCCACGAATGCAGTCTCAGCAAAACCATTGCTTTTAAAATGTCAAATCGTGTTTTAAAGCTGAACTTCAGTAATGGATTGAATCAAGCCCTAATACACAAAGCTCTAAACAGACCCCCAGAGTGTTGTGAAACCGCTCAGAGGGGAACCTGCTATTACATGTTTCAATCTTTTCAAATCACATACAAACCCTTTAAAAGAGAATAGAAAACCTCCCCCCAAAAAAGACACAATCACAACAGTATTGGATCAATAAAAAACCCAACTTAAAGCCTGTGATGATAATGAATAATAGACAAAATAATAGCATTCAAAATCAAATAAAACACATTTTAGAGATGCATATTTTGTTCTGAAATATTGATCTTCTGTTTTTATTTGCGAGGCCCAAATGGCACACGATTCCCTATATAGGTCACTACCTAGTCAAAAGTAGTGCACTAAATAGGGAATAGGGTGCCCTTTGGGCCGTGATCTTAAAGTCAATGAATCACACACTTCACACAAAACGTAGTACAAAGTCACTTTATACCAGAGCAGAAAGAGAGGCTCAACTTGGTAAGGAGATAGAAACGGACAACCTTTCACTGATGACGGTTTCACTGAGGGGGTCGAGGAACTGAAATGCATCAGGAATGGAAACCTGTTCCCTTATATATCGTTGTACTACTATAGACTTTACGTTGGGCTCTGGTCAAAAGTAGTACACTATATAAAAAGGGAATAGTGTGCCATTGTGGACGAGCACCAACGTTGGTTTCTAATGTTAGGGAAGGAAGGGTCGTGTTGACTGCTGGGATGACACACTAGATGTCACAGTCTAATGGAATGAGATGAAGTAGCTACTAGCTACACGTCAAGACATAACGGCACCCTATTCCTCATGTAGTGCACTACTGTTGAAAAGAATATGAACAGAATTCAGCACCTGATTTGTCAACTGGGACTCAACGTCAGCCAGTCACAGGTCACATCTCCACCCAGGGCTTAACCCTTGCTGAGCCGGGAGATAGCTGAGCCTCCTCCCTCGTTGTGAAGTTGTCTCTCCCTCCCCCTTCACATGTCTCAACTCTTTGTGCCATAGCACCCTTCAACAGTGTGTGGTTCTCCTATATTCCCCCCTTCACTTCCCCCTCTGGCCAAATGATTGGTTTATACACAAATGCTGTTTTCTTGGTTGTTCATCTTAACATTTTTTGTATTTATTTCATGTTTTTTTATATTATTATTATATATATTTAATACAAATCTATATAACCCGAATTTAGAAATCTTATTTACATGAAAAAAGTTGAAAAGCGTCTAGCCTGCCCGTCCCCCCACGCCCACCCTTTTCATGGAAGAAAAAACATACTTCACATAATTCAATTCTCTTTCTTTCTGTAAAGCTTTTCTAGAGCATTAAGAAACCCCCACCACTAGAGCATTAAGAAACCCCCACCACTAGAGCATTAAGAAACCCCCACCACTAGAGCATTAAGAAACCCCCACCACTAGAGCATTAAGAAACCCCCACCACTAGAGCATTAAGAAACCCCCACCACTAGAGCATTAAGAAACCCCCACCACTAGAGCATTAAGAAACCCCCACCACTAGAGCATTAAGAAACCCCCACCACTAGAGCATTAAGAAACCCCCACCACTAGAGCATTAAGAAACCCCCACCACTAGAGCATTAAGAAACCCCCACATTGTATTTTTTTTGTTGCTTTGTACGGTGAGCACAACGTTTAGAATGATGATAATCAGAACAACCACTTCAACAGATTACTCAAAATTCACACAATTTTTTTTTTTTTGAGGGGGGCAGTCTCAAATGTCCAAAACCCTAGATGCAGTTATTGAAAACAAGATGGAGATGGAGAAGAAAAACAAACGAGACTTAGGTCATTTTTTTTCCAACTGAAAAGAAAACCTTGTCTTTTTTCCCCGTGTCCTCTAAGGGGTTTCTGTATGTACAGAGAGAGACGGGGCTACTGGGGAGTCAGTGTGTGTATGAGCCTCCATCAGTCTCCCGTGTCTGTTATGTGTGTGTGTGTGTGTGTGTGTCTGTTATGTGTGTGTGTGTGTGTGTATATATGCGTGTCTCCCCCTGGTGGTGTGTTGACGTGACGACATGCAGGATCTTCACAGGGCATTGTCCTCCTCACAGCCCGCCCCGGCAGCGTAGCGGAAGGCCTGCAGGTTGGACACGCCGTGGAAATGGACGAACGCTCCTGCCACCACCAGGACGTGGAACAACTGATGAGAGTGGAACTGGAGGGAGAGAGAGGGAGGATCAGTGAAGATTTCAGCTACTTCTGATTTAGCCTCTATGGTTGCTGGGTCACGTTATAGGCTGACATGAGCCCGTGTGCCAAGACAACTACTTCACTCATTGTCATATTTGGTTTGCCACAGACGGACATGGGAGCAGACTAGAGAAGAAACAGATCTGGGACCAGGTTAACACTCATGGACTCTCCGTGTTTGTAGTAAATAATGTCTGAGGATCAGATGGTCCAGACAGTCAGCCGGACATCACGGCCCCAAAGACACAGGAAGTATCAGTCCAGGGTTTCCCCAAACTCCGCCCACAGGACCCCAAGAGGAGCACGTTCTGGTATCCCCCACTAGTACAACACAGCTGATTCAATTCAGTCAGTCTGTCCAGTCAGTCTGTCTGTCAACATGTCCAGACTATGTCATGGAGGAGTTGGTGTAAACCAAATACCTGCCACGCTACATTGCCCATCTAACTCAGCGATGTGCCGTCATGCCCCTCTGTCCCGGTCCTCCCCTCTACGTGGGGAACACAGGGCTCATGTTGGGCTAAATATCAACCATCTCCAGGACAGATGTAGAGCACAGGAGGGAATAATCCCCGACACACACACTGACCCCACACACACACACACTGACCCGAGACACACACACACACACACACACACACACACTGACCCGAGACACACACACACACACACACACACACACACCACACACACACACACACACACACACACACACACACACACTGACACGACACACACACACACTGACCCGAGACACACACACACACACACACACACACTGACCCGACACACACACACACACACACACACACACTGACCCGAGACACACACACACTGACCCGAGACACACACTGACCCGAGACACACACACACACACACACTGACCCGAGACACACTGACCCGAGACACACACACACACACACACACTGACCCGAGACACACACACACACACTGACCCGAGACACACACACACACACTGACCCGAGACACACACACACACACTGACCCGAGACACACACACACACACTGACCCGAGACACACACTGACCTGACCCGACACACACACACACACACTGACCCGAGACACACACACACACACACGAGACACACACTGACCCAGACACACACACTGACCCGAGACACACACACACACACACACACTGACCCGAGACACACACACACTGACCCGAGACACACACACTGACCCGAGACACACACACACACACACTGACCCGAGACACACACACACACACACTGACCCGAGACACACACACACACACTGACCCGAGACACACACACACACTGACCCGAGACACACACACACACACACACTGACCCGAGACACACACACACACACACACTGACCCGAGACACACACACACACACACACACACACACACTGACCCGAGACACACACACACACACACACACTGACCCGAGACACACACACTGACCCGAGACACACACTGACGAGACACACACACACACACACACACTGACCCGAGACACACACACACACACACACCCAGACACACACACACACACACACACACTGACCCGAGACACACACACACACACACTGACCACGAGACACACACACTGACCCGACACACACACACACACACACTGACCCGAGACACACACACACACACACACACTGACCCGACACACACACACACTGACACACACACACACACTGACCCGAGACACACACACACACACACTGACACACTGACCCGAGACACACACTGACCCACACACACACTGACCCGAGACACACACACACACACACACTGACCCGAGACACACACACACAACACACACTGACCCGAGACACACACACACACACACACTGACCCGAGACACACACACACTGACACTGAGACACACACACACTGACGAGACACACACACACACACACACACACACACACACACACACACACACACACACACACACACACACACACACACACACACACACACACACACACACACACACACACACACACACACCTGAGACACACACACACACACACACTGAGACACACACACACACAGACCTGAGACACACACACACTGACCTGAGACACACACACACTGACCTGAGACACACACACACACACGACCCGACCTGAGACACACACACACACCGACCTGACACACACACACACACACACCGACCTGAGACACACACACACACCGACCTGAGACACACACACACCGACCTGAGACACACACACACACCGACTGAGACACACACACACTGACCTGAGACACACACACACTGACCTGACACACACACACTACTGTCCTAAAGTACTGTAACAGAGTGGATATTAACCTCCCACCAGCTGAGGACCAGAAAGGGGGAGGAGAGGGGCACGAGGCCCAGCCTGATGTCCCTGTTCTGGGCTAGCTCTCCCAGGCCTGCCTTCTCCAGCTGGGTGTTAATGAAGGGGAACCACCGGGTCACACGTGAGGGGGTGTAAAGGATGGTACTGTCATACTAAATGACCTAACCACGGCCCTATACAATGTCCTCAATTCATTATTTACCTTCAGCTGTGTGAGGGAGACTGAGGAAAGGTTTCCCCAAAACAAACACATCTGGGACCAATCAGCCCACACTGAACAGCCAAAGAGTTATATTTAACTCCACACACCCACACATGCAGCCCAGAGGTCCTCTCCTTGTACCCACCCAGATGTCACATTTCCCGGGGAAGAACCTCTCTGGGATGCGGGCTGCACAGATACAGGCTCCAGAGATGTAGAGCGTTGCCATGAGGAGCAGCCAGCCCATCTGACCCATAGTAGTGGCTCTCAGCAAGCCCTCAGTGATGACAAAGTGCAGGGTGGGGACCACACCGCTCAGACCCAGACCTACAAACACTCCTGGAGACAGACAGACAGACAGACGTTAATATAGACAGACAGACAGACGTTAATATAGACAGACAGACGGGGCTAATATAGACAGACAGACGGGGCTAATATAGACAGACAGACGGGGCTAATATAGACAGACAGACGGGGCTAATATAGACAGACAGACGGGGCTAATATAGACAGACAGACGGGGCTAATATAGACAGACAGACGGGGCTAATATAGAGACAGACGGGGCTAATATAGAGACAGACGGGGCTAATATAGAGACAGACGGGGCTAATATAGAGACAGACGGGGCTAATATAGAGACAGACGGGGCTAATATAGAGACAGACGGGGCTAATATAGAGACAGACGGGCCTAATATAGAGACAGACACTAATATAGAGACAGACGGGGCTAATATAGAGACAGACGGGCTAATATAGAGACAGACGGGGCTAATATAGACAGACAGACGGGGCTAATATAGACAGACAGACGGGGCTAATATAGACAGACAGACGGGGCTAATATAGACAGACAGACGGGGCTAATATAGACAGACAGACGGGGCTAATATAGACAGACAGACGGGGCTAATATAGACAGACAGACGGGGCTAATATAGACAGACAGACGGGGCTAATATAGAGACAGACGGGGCTAATATAGAGACAGACGGGGCTAATATAGAGACAGACGGGGCTAATATAGAGACAGACGGGGCTAATATAGAGACAGACGGGCCTAATATAGAGACAGACGGGCCTAATATAGAGACAGACGGGCCTAATATAGAGACAGACGGGCCTAATATAGAGACAGACGGGCCTAATATAGAGACAGACGGGCCTAATATAGAGACAGACGGGCCTAATATAGAGACAGACGGGCCTAATATAGAGACAGACGGGCCTAATATAGAGACAGACAGGGCCTAATATAGAGACAGACGGGCCTAATATAGAGACAGAGACAGGACCTAATATAGAGACAGACGGGCCTAATATAGACAGACAGACGGGCCTAATAGACAGACAGACGGGCCTAATATAGACAGACAGACGGGCCTAATATAGACAGACAGACGGGCCTAATATACACAGACAGACGGGCCTAATATAGAGACAGACGGGCTAATATAGAGACAGACGGGGCTAATATAGAGACAGACGGGGCTAATATAGAGACAGACGGGGCTAATATAGAGACAGACGGGGCTAATATAGAGACAGACGGGGCTAATATAGAGACAGACGGGCTAATATAGAGACAGACGGGGCTAATATAGAGACAGACGGGGCTAATATAGAGACAGACGGGGCTAATATAGAGACAGACGGGGCTAATATAGAGACAGACGGGGCTAATATAGAGACAGACGGGGCTAATAGAGACAGACGGGGCTATATAGAGACAGACGGGGCTAATATAGAGACAGACGGGGCTAATATAGAGACAGACGGGGCTAATATAGAGACAGACGGGGCATATAGAGACAGACGGGGCTAAATAGAGACAGACGGGGCTATATAGAGACAGACGGGGCTAATAGAGACAGACAGGCGTTAATAGAGACAGACAGGCGTTAATAGAGACAGGCAGGCTAATATAGAGACAGAGACAGGGGCTAATAGAGACAGGCAGGCGTTAATATAGACAGACAGACAGGCAGGCTAGAGATAGAGACAGACAGGCAGGCGTTAATAGAGACAGGCAGGCGTTAATATAGAGACAGGCAGGCGTTAATAGAGACACACACAGGAGGCAGGCGTTAATAGAGACAGACAGGGCGTTAATATAGAGACAGACAGGATAGAGACAGACAGGCGTTAACACAGAGGGTTAATATAAATAGAGACAGACAGGCTATATAGAGACAGACAGGCGTTAATAGAGACAGACAGAATAGAGACAGACAGGCGTTAATATAAACAGACAGACAGACGTTAATATAGACAGACAGACAGACGTTAATATAGACAGACAGACAGACGTTAATATAGACAGACAGACAGACGTTAATATAGACAGACAGACAGACGTTAATATAGACAGACAGACAGGGTTAATATAGACAGACAGACAGACGTTAATATAGACAGACAGACAGACGTTAATATAGACAGACAGACAGACGTTAATATAGACAGACAGACAGACGTTAATATAGACAGACAGACGGGCTAATATAGAGACAGACGGGCTAATATAGAGACAGACAGGGGCTAATATAGAGACAGACAGACAGGGGCTAATATAGAGACAGACGGGCTAATATAGAGACAGACAGGGGCTAATATAGAGACAGACGGGGCTAATATAGAGACAGACAGGGGCTAATATAGAGACAGACAGGGGCTAATATAGAGACAGACGGGACTAATATAGAGACAGACGGGGCTAATATAGAGACAGACGGGGCTAATATAGAGACAGACAGGGGCTAATATAGAGACAGACGGGGCTAATATAGAGACAGACGGGGCTAATATAGAGACAGACAGGGGCTAATATAGAGACAGACGGGGCTAATATAGAGACAGACGGGCCTAATATAGAGACAGACGGGCCTAATATAGAGACAGACGGGGCTAATATAGAGACAGACGGGGCTAATATAGAGACAGACGGGGCTAATATAGACAGACGGGGTTAATATAGACAGACGGGGCTAATATAGACAGACAGACGGGGCTAATATAGACAGACAGACGGGGCTAATATAGACAGACAGACGGGGCTAATATAGACAGACAGACTGTCCTAGCTGTTTCCCCTGTAACAGAGGGCTAATATAGACAGACAGACGGGGCTAATATAGACAGACAGAGGGGTTAATATAGACAGACAGACAGGGGTTAATATAGACAGACAGACAGGGGCTAATATAGACAGACAGGGGTTAATATAGACAGACAGACAGGGGCTAATATAGACAGACAGAGGGGTTAATATAGACAGACAGACAGGGGTTAATATAGAGACAGACAGGGGTTAATATAGAGACAGACAGACAGACGGGGCTAATATAGAGACAGACAGACAGACAGACGGGCCTAATATAGAGACAGACAGGGCCTAATATAAACAGACAGTTAATATAAGACAGACAGGGCCTAATATAGAGACAGACGGGGTTAATATAGACAGACGGGCCTAATATACAGACAGACAGGGGTTAATATAAAGAGACAGACGGGCCTAATAATAGACAGACAGACAGACAGACGGGTTAATATAGAGACAGACAGGGGCCTAATATAGAGACAGACAGGGGCTAATATAGAGACAGACGGGCCTAATATAGACAGACAGACGGGCCTAATATAGAGACAGACGGGCCTAATATAGAGACAGACAGGGGCTAATATAGAGACAGACGGGCTAATATAGAGACAGAAACTAATATAGAGACAGACAGGGGCTAATATAGAGACAGACAGGGGCTAATATAGAGACAGACAGGGGCTAATATAGAGACAGACGGGGCTAATATAGAGACAGACAGGGGCTAATATAGAGACAGACGGGGCTAATATAGAGACAGAGGGGCTAATATAGACAGACAGGGGCTAATATAGAGACAGACAGGGGCTAATATAGAGACAGACGGGGCTAATATAGAGACAGACAGGGCTAATATAGAGACAGACGGGGCTAATATAGAGACAGACGGGGCTAATATAGAGACAGACGGGGCTAATATAGAGACAGACGGGGCTAATATAGAGACTAATAATAGAGACAGACGGGGCTAATAGAGATAGACAGACAGACGGGGCTAATATAGACAGACAGACGGGGCTAATATAGACAGACAGACAGGGGCTAATATAGAGACAGACAGGGTTAATATAGACTACAGACAGACAGGGGTTAATATAAGACAGACAGGGGGTTAATATAGACAGACAGACAGGGGCTAATATAGAGACAGACAGGGGTTAATATAAACAGACAGACAGACAGACAGACAGGGGTTAATATAGACAGAGGCTAATATAGAGACAGACAGGGTTATATAGACAGACAGACAGGGGTTAATATAGACAGACAGACAGGGGCGTTAATATAGAACAGACAGACAGGGTTAATAGAGACAGACAGGCGTTAATAGAGACAGGCAGGCGTTAATAGAGACAGGAGGCGTTATATAGACAGACAGACAGGGTTAATATAGACAGACAGACAGACAGGGGTTAATATAGACAGACAGGCAGGTTAATATAAACAGACAGACAGGGGTTAATAGAGAAGACAGACAGACAGGGGTTAATATAGACAGACAGACAGGGGTTAATATAGACAGACAGACAGGGGTTAATATAGACAGACAGACAGGGTTAATATAGACAGACAGACAGGGGTTAATATAGACAGACAGACAGGGGTTAATATAGACAGACAGACAGGGGTTAATATAGACAGACAGACAGGGGTTAATATAAACAGACAGACAGGGGTTAATATAAACAGACAGACAGGGTTAATATAGACAGACAGACAGGGGTTAATATAGACAGACAGACAGGGGTTAATATAGAGACAGACGGGCTAATATAGAGACAGACAGGCTAATATAGAGACAGACGGGCTAATATAGAGACAGACGGGCTAATATAGAGACAGACGGGCTAATATAGAGACAGACGGGCTAATATAGAGACAGACTAATATAGAGACAGACGGGCTAATATAGAGAGACAGACGGGCTAATATAGACAGATAGGGCTAATATAGAGACAGACGGGCTAATATAGACAGACAGAGGGGCTAATATAGAGACAGAGCTAATATAGAGACAGACGGGGCTAATATATAGACAGATAGGGGCTAATATAGAGACAGAGGGGCTAATATAGAGACAGACGGGGCTAATATAGAGACAGACAGGGGTTAATATAGACAGACAGACAGGGGTTAATATAAACAGACAGACAGGCTAATATAGAGACAGACAGGGGTTAATATAGACAGACAGACAGACAGGGGTTAATATAAACAGACAGACAGGCTAATATAGAGACAGACAGGGGTTAATATAAACAGACAGACAGGGGTTAATATAGACAGACAGACAGGGGTTAATATAAACAGACAGACAGGCTAATATAGAGACAGACAGGGGTTAATATAAACAGACAGACAGGGGTTAATATAGACAGACAGACAGGGGTTAATATAAACAGACAGACAGGTTAATATAGAGACAGACAGGGGTTAATATAAACAGACAGACAGGGGTTAATAGACAGACAGACAGGGGTTAATATAAACAGACAGACAGGGGTTAATATAAACAGACAGACAGGGGTTAATATAGACAGACAGACAGGGTTAATATAAACAGACAGACAGGGTTAATATAGACAGACAGACAGGGGTTAATATAAACAGACAGACAGGGGTTAATATAAACAGACAGACAGGGGTTAATATAGACAGACAGACAGGGGTTAATATAAACAGACAGACAGGGGTTAATATAGACAGACAGACAGGGGTTAATATAGACAGACAGACAGGGGTTAATATAGACAGACAGACAGGGGTTAATATAGACAGACAGACAGGGGTTAATATAGACAGACAGACAGGGGTTAATATAGACAGACAGACAGGGGTTAATATAAACAGACAGACAGGGGTTAATATAGACAGACAGACAGGGGTTAATATAAACAGACAGACAGGGGTTAATATAAACAGACAGACAGGGGTTAATATAAACAGACAGACAGGGGTTAATATAAACAGACAGACAGGGGTTAATATAGACAGACAGACAGGGGTTAATATAGACAGACAGGGGTTAATATAAACAGACAGACAGGGGTTAATATAGACAGACAGACAGGGGTTAATATAGACAGACAGACAGGGGTTAATATAGACAGACAGACAGGGGTTAATATAAACAGACAGACAGGGGTTAATATAAACAGACAGACAGGGGTTAATATAGACAGACAGACAGGGGTTAATATAGACAGACAGGGGTTAATATAGACAGACAGACAGGGGTTAATATAAACAGACAGACAGGGGTTAATATAAACAGACAGACAGGGGTTAATATAAACAGACAGACAAGGGGTTAATATAAACAGACAGACAGGGGTTAATATAGACAGACAGACAGACAGGGGTTAATATAGACAGACAGGGGTTAATATAAACAGACAGACAGGGGTTAATATAAACAGACAGACAGGGGTTAATATAGACAGACAGACAGGGGTTAATATAGACAGACAGACAGGGGTTAATATAAACAGACAGACAGGGGTTAATATAGACAGACAGACAGGGGTTAATATAGACAGACAGACAGGGGTTAATATAGACAGACAGACGTTAATATAGACAGACAGACAGGGGTTAATATAAACAGACAGACAGGGGTTAATATAGACAGACAGACAGGGGTTAATATAGACAGACAGGGGTTAATATAGACAGACAGACAGGGGTTAATATAAACAGACAGACAGGGGTTAATATAGACAGACAGACAGGGGTTAATATAAACAGACAGACAGGGGTTAATATAAACAGACAGACAGGGGTTAATATAGACAGACAGACAGGGGTTAATATAAACAGACAGACAGGGGTTAATATAAACAGACAGACAGGGGTTAATATAGACAGACAGACAGGGGTTAATATAGACAGACAGACAGGGGTTAATATAGACAGACAGACAGGGGTTAATATAGACAGACAGACAGGGGTTAATATAGACAGACAGACAGGGGTTAATATAGACAGACAGACAGGGGTTAATATAAACAGACAGACAGGGGTTAATATAAACAGACAGACAGGGGTTAATATAAACAGACAGACAGGGGTTAATATAAACAGACAGACAGGGGTTAATATAGACAGACAGACAGGGGTTAATATAAACAGACAGACAGGGGTTAATATAGACAGACAGGTTTGTTCACACCTGACAATAACTGTACTCTCACTGATCTCTTTCTGTTGATTTCACTGATGTTACATAAGGCCTCGCTACACCTGACTGAACACTGTATTTCCAGAGAGACAGAGGAAGACAAGAGGAAAAGAGAGCGAGAGATAAAGGAATAGAGAGATAGAGGAATAGAGAGATGGAGAGAGAGGAATAGGAAGAGATGGAGAGAGAGGAATGGAGAGAGAGGAAGGAGAGATGGAGAGAGAGGAATAGAGATGGATAGAGGAATAGAGAGATAGAGGAATAGAGAGATGGAGAGAGAGGGAATGGAGAGAGAGGAATGAGATGGAGATAGGAAAGATGGAGAGAGAGAATAGAGAGATGGAGGATAAAGGAATAGAGAGATAGAGGAATAGAGAGATGGAGAGAGAGGAATAGAGATGGAGAGAGAGGAATAGAGAGCGAGAGGGGAGGAGAGATAGAGGAGAGAGGAGAGGAATAGAGGGAGGGAGAGAGAGGAATAGAGAGATAGAGGAATAGAGAGAGAGAGAATAGGAATGGAGAGAGAGAATAGAGAGAGATGGAATGACCCTCCTGTCCTACCCTGCCTGGCAGCCACCTCGTCTTAACAGACACTGGGTCCCTGAGTCTGGCACCAGGCCGCTGGACCTAACGACCCCATAAACGTCACAGAGGACTGATGAGCACCAGTTTAACGGGCTCCATAAAACACACAGAGGAGGGAGAAGGTCTGTGTGGGGGGAGGGGAGGGGAGGAAGAGAGGGAGAGAGTCTGTGAGAGGGAGAGAGTTTCTGTGTGGGGAGGGGAGGAAGAGAGGGAGAGAGTCTGTGTGGGGGAGGGGAGGAAGAGAGGGAGAGGGTATGTGTGGGGGAGGGGAGGAAGAGGGAGAGGGTATGTGTGGGGGAGGGGAGGAAGAGGGGGAGAGTCTGTGTGGGGGAGGGAGGAAGAGGGGGGAGGAGGGAGAGGGTCTGTGTGGAGGAGTCCAGGGAGGAAGAGGGAGGAGGGAGAGGGTCTGTGTGTGTGTAGGGGGAGGGGAGGAAGAGAGGGAGAGGGTCTGTGTGTCTGTGTGGGGGGAGGGTCTGTGTGTCTGTGTGGGGGAGGGGAGGAAGAGAGGGAAGAGGGAGAGGGTATGTGTGGGAGGAGGAAAGACAGCCAGCTTGAGGGCAGCCTGGCACGTGGAAGGGAGATGAGGAGGAGCAAGAGGGAGGAGATCCCAGTCTTGGCTCATTGTTTTAGGGCCTAGTGAGGCCCTGCTGGGCCCTCTACTGGCAGGAGACCCAGCAGGAGACTGAGGGAGGAGGAGAGAGAGGTGAGGAATTCACCAGAGCTACAGCTAGCTATGTTAATAGAATACTTTGGGCAGGGAGTAGAGACTGATACACAAAACCAAGATGGAAACATAGATGAAACTGAAAGGATCTGAGAAAACATTCATTCACACAGTTTGGATTCCAAAACAAAAAGGGCACATAGACCCAGTGACTGACCTGCTCTGGCCGCGGTACTGTGGCTTAGCGAAGAAGTCACACTGTGAGACGATGATGGCAGAGACTCCTAGTATACAGACTACTACCAGGTAGATTAACCTGGGGTTGGGAGAGCAGTAGAACGAGTAGTAGAGCCATGGAACAAAGGAGCCCATGATCAGGAAGGCTATGCCAGAGTAGTCCAGTCTGGAGAGAGACAGACAGATGAATGATCTGGATCAGAGAAACTAAGTGTTAATCAATCATTCCTTTTCCAAAGTAACGCTTAGGGAACATCTACATTGTGACGTCATGCCAATAAAGCTATTTGAAATATTTGGTTTTATATATATATATATATATATATATAGAGAGAGAGACAGAGAGAGAGACCAAAGGTTAGACCACTGACTAAACATCTGTTCCATCAACTGCTTCAACCAACGGAATAGTCCCAAAAGTGCAAAGACAAAGTCTACCCCCCCAAATCAAGTATTTGGCACTGGTTCTACTATCAACACGTGTGGTGCAGTCAGGAGTCAGGTGCACGAAAGGCAAACGTAACCAAGGTCTTACTTGGAGAAGACACGAGAGACGCCCTCAGAGTGGCAGTAGACGGTGTGGAAGAGCCAAGAGAAGGACAGACACAGGATGGCCCCGATGAAGAAGATACCGATCACTATCTTCTCCTGGAACGGGGCAGCAAAGTACATGTTGGAACGAAACATATACATGATGCCCAGGCACAGGAAGAACAGACAGCCTGGAGGAAGGAGAGAGGGAGGGGAGAGAGATGGATGGAGGGAGGGAGGGAAGGGGAGAGAGATGAGATGGAGGGAGGGAGGGAAGGGGAGAGAGATGAGATGGAGGGAGGGAGGGAAGGGGAGAGAGATGAGATGGAGGGAGGGAGGGAAGGGGAGAGAGATGAGATGGAGGGAGGGAGGGAAGGGGAGAGAGATGAGATGGAGGGAGGGAGGGAAGGGGAGAGAGATGAGATGGAGGGAAGGGGAGAGAGATGAGATGGAGGGAGGGAGGGAAGGGGAGAGAGATGAGATGGAGGGAAGGGGAGATGAGATGAGATGGAGGGAAGGGGAGAGAGATGAGATGGAGGGAAGGGGAGAGAGAGAGTCAGTCTGATCTATCAGTTGAATACATACTGAATCCTAGCCAGCTCAACCCTTACTGAGTTTTGTCACAGATAGTATAGATTTATAAAAACATGTCTGATTTTTTAATAATTTGTAGTCTCGCTTGTCAGTGACTGTGGGAAGAGACTAAACGATCTGAGTTGTGATACTAAAAGTGAACACTAGGTGGTAGTGGTGGGTAGAGAACGCACTTTGTTTGTGTGAACATGAGGTGTGATGGGTTCCCGCCCCCCTCGATTCAGTCAGGCTGAGTAACAATATGGGTGTGTCCTCTACAGCTGGACTAGTCCTCTACCAGCCAGAGGGGGGCTGTGTCCTCTACCAGCCAGAGGGGGGGCCTGTGTCCTCTAGTCCAGGGTTTCTCAAACCAGGTCCCGGGGCATGTTTTGGTGTTTAACCAGCATCACACAGCTGATTGAAATAAACAACACATCAAACTGATGATTTGAATCAGCTGTGTGGTGCCAGAGCCAAAACCAAAAGGTTATTTCCGGGGGGAGGGGGTCAGTAATCTGAGTCACACGTAGACGCAACAGATTCACCAGATGAGATAAATACAGTGAGTTACTTCCCTCTGCCAGCCACACTGACCTCAGTGGGTACGTAGACCCCGCCAGGCCTCGGTGGGTACGTAGACCCCGCCAGGCCTCGGTGGGCCGCCACGTAGACCCCGCCAGGCCTCGGTGGGTACGTAGACCCCGCCAGGCCTCGGTGGGTACGTAGACCCCGCCAGGCCTCGGTGGGTACGTAGACCCCGCCAGGCCTCGGTGGGTGGGCGTAGACCCCGCCAGGCCTCCTCAGGTCGGTGGGCCACGTAGACCCCGCCAGGCCTCGGTGGGTACGTAGACCCCGCCAGGCCTCGGTGTGGGCCAGGCCTCGTGGGTAGACCCCGCCAGGCCTCGGTGGGTACGTAGACCCCGCCAGACCTCGGTGGGTACGTAGACCCCGCCAGACCTCGGTGGGTACGTAGACCCCGCCAGACCTCGGTGGGTACGTAGACCCCGCCAGACCTCAGTGGGTACGTAGACCCCGCCAGACCTCAGTGGGTACGTAGACCCCGCCAGACCTCGGTGGGTACGTAGACCCCGCCAGACCTCAGTGGGTACGTAGACCCCGCCAGACCTCAGTGGGTACGTAGACCCCGCCAGACCTCAGTGGGTACGTAGACCCCGCCAGACCTCAGTGGGTACGTAGACCCCGCCAGACCTCAGTGGGTACGTAGACCCCGCCAGACCTCAGTGGGTACGTAGACCCCGCCAGACCTCAGTGGGTACGTAGACCCCGCCAGACCTCAGTGGGTACGTAGACCCCGCCAGACCTCAGTGGGTACGTAGACCCCGCCAGACCTCAGTGGGTACGTAGACCCCGCCAGACCTCAGTGGGTACGTAGACCCCGCCAGACCTCAGTGGGTACGTAGACCCCGCCAGACCTCAGTGGGTACGTAGACCCCGCCAGACCTCAGTGGGTACGTAGACCCCGCCAGACCTCAGTGGGTACGTAGACCCCGCCAGACCTCAGTGGGTACGTAGACCCCGCCAGACCTCAGTGGGTACGTAGACCCCGCCAGACCTCAGTGGGTACGTAGACCCCGCCAGACCTCAGTGGGTACGTAGACCCCGCCAGACCTCAGTGGGTATGTAAACACTGCCAGACCTCAGTGGGTAGACCCTGCCATAACGCCACAACCCCCTGTCCCCATTCTCAAAAGGACAGTGGGCTTCTTTCTGCTTTCAGACAACTGTTGTACTACGGTTTCTACATCTGTCTGTGGTTTCATTGTTATTGTGATTGGGGGCTGGAGTTTTTCCTGACTAATGTGACTGTCATGCAGTCTCATCTCCCTGCTTTCAGATGACAGTAAATATAAACAGATATGAGGAAGAGAGAGAGACTATCTAATGACTCAGACCTGGAGTTTTTCCTGACTAACATAACCAGGGAAAAACTCTGGGTCCAAGAATGTTCTAGGCCTAAAGAGGCCGGGTAAAATCCCAAGGTCAGGCAGAGACTCCTGACCCCTGGCTACAATGATAGGTTGTTGTTGTGCGTGTTCTTTGTTCTGTTGGATGTTCACCAGGACAAAGCTATGGAGGGCTGCCAGCTAAATGGGTCCAACCCGAACCCAATCTAAAATGGTTCCAACCCTAACCCAATCTAAATGGTTCCAACCCTAACCCAGCTAAATGGTTCCAACCCTAACCCAGCTAAATGGTTCCAACCCTAACCCAGCTAAATGGGTCCAACCCTAACCCAATCTAAAATGGGTCCAACCCTAACCCAGCTAAATGGTTCCAACCCTAACCCAATCTAAAATGGTTCCAACCCTAACCCAGCTAAATGGTTCCAACCCTAACCCAATCTAAAATGGGTCCAACCCTAACCCAGCTAAATGGGTCCAACCCTAACCCAATCTAAAATGGGTCCAACCCTAACCCAGCTAAATGGGTCCAACCCTAACCCAGCTAAATGGGTCCAACCCTAACCCAATCTAAATGGGTCCAACCCTAACCCAATCTAAAATGGGTCCAACCCTAACCCAGCTAAATGGGTCCAACCCTAACCCAATCTAAAATGGGTCCAACCCTAACCCAGCTAAATGGGTCCAACCCTAACCCAATCTAAAATGGGTCCAACCCTAACCCAATCTAAAATGGTTCCAACCCTAACCCAGCTAAATGGTTCCAACCCTAACCCAATCTAAAATGGGTCCAACCCTAACCCAGCTAAATGGGTCCAACCCTAACCCAATCTAAATGGGTCCAACCCTAACCCAGCTAAATGGGTCCAACCCTAACCCAATCTAAAATGGGTCCAACCCTAACCCAATCTAAAATGGGTCCAACCCTAACCCAATCTAAATGGGTCCAACCCTAAACTAAATGGGTCCAATCTAAAATGGGTCCAACCCTAACCCAGCTAAATGGTTCCAACCCTAACCCTAAATCTAAAATCTAAATGGGTCCAACCCTAACCCAATCTAAAATGGGTCCAACCCTAACCCAGCTAAATGGGTCCAACACTAACCCAATCTAAAATGGTTCCAACCCTAACCCAATCTAAAATGGGTCCAACCCTAACCCAATCTAAAATGGGTCCAACCCTAACCCAATCTAAAGTGGGTCCAACCCTAACCCAATCTAAAGTGGGTCCAACCCTAACCCAATCTAAAGTGGGTCCAACCCTAACCCAATCTAAAGTGGGTCCAACCCTAACCCAATCTAAAGTGGGTCCAACCCTAACCCAATCTAAAATGGGTCCAACCCTAACCCAATCTAAATGGGTCCAACCCTAACCCAATCTAAATGGGTCCAACCCTAACCCAATCTAAATGGGTCCAACCCTAACCCAATCTAAATGGGTCCAACCCTAACCCAATCTAAAGTGGGTCCAACCCTAACCCAATCTAAATGGGTCCAACCCTAACCCAATCTAAAGTGGGTCCAACCCTAACCCAATCTAAAGTGGGTCCAACCCTAACCCAATCTAAAGTGGGTCCAACCCTAACCCAATCTAAAGTGGGTCCAACCCTAACCCAATCTAAATGGGTCCAACCCTAACCCAATCTAAATGGTTCCAACCCTAACCCAATCTAAATGGTTCCAACCCTAACCCAGCTAAATGGTTCCAACCCTAACCCAGCTAAATGGTTCCAACCCTAACCCAGCTAAATGGTTCCAACCCTAACCCAATCTAAATGGTTCCAACCCTAACCCAATCTAAATGGTTCCAACCCTAACCCAGCTAAATGGTTCCAACCCTAACCCAGCTAAATGGTTCCAACCCTAACCCAGCTAAATGGTTCCAACCCTAACCCAGCTAAATGGTTCCAACCCTAACCCAGCTAAATGGTTCCAACCCTAACCCAGCTAAATGGGTCTATGTGAATACTCAGTTCTCCGTTTACTCAGAGGTCCTGTCCTTATTTAAAGCCCAACGCATCTGCTCTGGAGCGGAAGAGAGTGTGTGTGTGTGTGTGTGTGTGTGCGCATGGTTTGCCCTGTGCTCCCATATTATTCAATCATTTCTGCACGTGTGAGCAGGGACCTCATGTTAGTCTGTGTATTGGCTGGTCCTTAGTCTGACTCTCTGTGTGTGTGTGTGTGTGTGTGTGTGTGTGTGTGTGTGTGTGTGTGTGTGTGTGTGTGTGTGTGTGTGTGTGTGTGTGTGTGTGTGTGTGTGTGTGTGTGTGTGTGTGTGTGTGTGTGTGTGTGTGTGTGTGTGTGTGTGTGTGTGTGTGTGTGTGTGTGTGTGTGTGTGTGTGTGTCGTCTTAAACCCGTCAGGATGCAGCAGAGTGCTCGAGCAGAGCGGGGAACGTTAACACCATTACTAGTGATTAGGGCAGGACGTTCCAACATGGCAGATTAACCATGCTACTCTGTTAAGAGACAACACATAGTATTAAACACTGTTTTATCCTCTGTGTCTGGCTCAGCTGTGCACCTCTACCACCCCACCCCCCCACCCTGTGGGTTTCTAAGGGTGTAGCGTGATCTAATTAGCTGTGGGTTTCTAAGGGTGTACTGTGATCTAATTAGCTGTGGGTTTCTAAGGGTGTAGTGTGATCTAATTAGCTGTGGGTTTCTAAGGGTGTACTGTGATCTAATTAGCTGTGGGTTTCTAAGGGTGTACTGTGATCTAATTAGCTGTGGGTTTCTAAGGGTGTACTGTGATCTAAATAGCTGTGGGTTTCTAAGGGTGTACTGTGATCTAAATAGCTGTGGGTTTCTAAGGGTGTAGTGTGATCTATTTAGCTGTGGGTTTCTAAGGGTGTAGTGTGATCTATTTAGCTGTGGGTTTCTAAGGGAGTAGCGTGATCTAATTAGCTGTGGGTTTCTAAGGGTGTAGCGTGATCTAATTAGCTGTGAGTTCTAATTAGCTGTGAGTTTCTAAGGGTGTAGCGTGATCTAATTAGCTGTGGGTTTCTAAGGGTGTAGTGTGATCTATTTAGCTGTTATATCACTCAAACCAAAGTAAATGTCACCATCAAATGACATTCATTTACTAGCTTTGTTTGAAAAATATATTTCAATTTAAATGCTAGCTTGGTGTGTGTCAGTGATTGTGTCCCCCCCCCCGACCACTCTCTTACCCAGCAGGTGACTAGCTTGGTGTGTGTCAGTGATTGTGTTCCACCCCCACCCCACTCTTACCCAGCAGGTGACTAGCTTGGTGTGTGTCAGTGATTGTGTTCCACCCCCCCCCCACCACTCTCTTACCCAGCAGGTGACTAGCTTGGTGTGTGTCAGTGATTGTGTCCCCCCCCCGACCACTCTCTTACCCAGCAGGTGACTAGCTTGGTGTGTGTCAGTGATTGTGTCCCACCCCCACCCCCACCACTCTCTTACCCAGCAGGTGAGTCCAGATGTTGCCAGTCTCAGTGTGGATCCTGAAGATGCTCTTGAAGCAGG
This sequence comes from Oncorhynchus gorbuscha, assembly GCF_021184085.1. Classification (NCBI taxonomy): domain Eukaryota; kingdom Metazoa; phylum Chordata; class Actinopteri; order Salmoniformes; family Salmonidae; genus Oncorhynchus; species Oncorhynchus gorbuscha. Next base: position 7,621,402 of record NC_060186.1, read on the forward strand.
CCCTGAAGGAGGGCATGGGCGGCCGGTGCCCGTGGCGGAGATACTCGTTATCCTTCAGCCACTCAGGCAGCACGTCATGAGGAATGACTCGCCACCGGCCTTCCCACACCTAGGGAGAAGACACAGGGAAGAGGCGCGGAAAAGCACTTCGTTAGGTTTTCCTCCGACGCGGGATTGAACTTGAGTTACAAATAAAATGACACAACCGAGGGGAATAAAAAGAGTGTTCTCTTTCGTGTGTTTCTCTCTCATTTCCATTTGATGTTCAGGGTGAATGAACACCCGGATCATATCTGTGTATGGGGATGATAGAGGAGGGAAATGTGAGGTGTGTGAATGGGGATGATAGAGGAGGGAAATGTGAGGTGTGTGTATGGGGATGATAGAGGAGGGAAATGTGAGGTGTGTGTATGGGGATGATAGAGGAGGGAAATGTGAGGTGTGTGTATGGGGATGATAGAGGAGGGAAATGTGAGGTGTGTGTATGGGGATGATAGAGGAGGGAAATGTGAGGTGTGTGTATGGGGATGACAGAGGAAGGAAATGTGAGGTGTGTGTATAGTGTTGGAGGAGGAGGGAAATGTGAGGTGTGTGTATAGTGTATAGCGCACTACTTTAGTCCAGAGCCCTATTCCCTATATAGTGCACTACTTTAGACCAGAGCCATATTCCCTATATAGTGCACTACTTTAGAACAGAACCCTATTCCCTATATAGTGCACTACTTTAGACCAGAGCCCTATTCCCTATATAGTGCACTACTTTAGACCAGAGCCTATAGGGGTGGGCACAGGAGAGAGAAACAGTTGTTGTTGACTAATTCTGAGTCATCAAGTGATTTATTTCTGTAATTGAAAGCCTTCTGTTCGCCATTTCAGCACAAGTTAGATGTCTGTCTCCATCAACTGAGGGATTGTGAGCAGCGTAAGGTCCATAGCGTAGGTCCATTTCTAGTTGGCCCCCGTTCTAGAGGTTAGGCATCACAGAGTACATATTGCAGGGCCGTGTTCAGTCGGGCACACACACAGCAAAACATTTAGCAACAGACACACACAGCAAAACATTTAGCAACAGACACACACAGCAAAACATTTAGCACCAGACACACACAGCAAAACATTTAGCAACAGACACACACAGCAAAACATTTAGCAACAGACACACACAGCTAAACATTTAGCAACAGACACACACAGCAAAACATTTAGCAACAGACACACACAGCTAAACATTTAGCAACAGACACACACAGCTAAACATTTAGCAACAGACACACACAGCTAAACATTTAGCAACAGACACACACAACTAAACATTTAGCAACAGACACACACAGCAAAACATTTAGCAACAGACACACACAGCTAAACATTTAGCAACAGACACACACAGCTAAACATTTAACAACAGACACACACAGCTAAACATTTAGCAACAGACACACAGCTAAACATTTAGCAAAAGATACATTTGTTCTATTGGATAAGTTACTGTATATAACCTCCCTGTTGCCACATAACCCACTGGGGTGACAGGCTGAATAAACTGGTCTAAATGTCCCCCTCATCAAAAGTGGTGCACTTTACAGAGAAAAGGCTGTACAGAGGGAACCGGTGAAGAGAATGTGAGGGGGAACCGGTGAAGAGAATGTGAGGGGGAACCGGTACAGAGCCAATGTGAGGGGGAACCGGTGCAGAGAATGTGAGGGGGAACCGGTGCAGAGCCAATGTGAGGGGAACCGGTGCAGAGCCAATGTGAGGGGGAACCGGTGCAGAGCCAATGTGAGGGGAACCGGTGCAGAGCCAATGTGAGGGGGAACCGGTGCAGAGCCAATGTGAGGGGAACCGGTGCAGAGTCAATGTGAGGGGGAACCGGTGCAGAGCCAATGTGAGGGGGAACCGGTGCAGAGCCAATGTGAGGGGGGAACCGGTGCAGAGCCAATGTGAGGGGAACCGGTGCAGAGTCAATGTGAGGGGGAACCGGTACAGAGTCAATGTGCAGGGGGAACCGGTACAGAGCCAATGTGAGGGGGAACCGGTGCAGAGTCAATGTGAGGGGGAACCGGTACAGAGTCAATGTGCAGGGGGAACCGGTACAGAGCCAATGTGCAGGGGGAACCGGTACAGAGCCAATGTGAGGGGAACCGGTACAGAGTCAATGTGCAGGGGAACCGGTGCAGAGTCAATGTGGAGGGGGAACCGGTACAGAGTCAATGTGAGGGGGAACCGGTACAGAGTCAATGTGAGGGGGAACCGGTACAGAGTCAATGTGAGGGGGAACCGGTACAGAGTCAATGTGAGGGGGAACCGGTACAGAGTCAATGTGAGGGGAACCGGTACAGAGTCAATGTGAGGGGAACCGGTACAGAGTCAATGTGAGGGGGTACTGGTTAGTCATGTAGTGTATGTCCAAGGTGAGACTTTGGGGGACCAGTGTGTGGGAGTGAGAGAGAGACTGACCTTGTGAACAAACTCCTCCATCTTCTCCATGGCGTGGTGGGCTTGTAGTAGAGGCGTCATGCCCATGAAGCCCTCGTCTGGAGTCTTCAAGTCCTCCTCCCCTGCAGAGGTAGAGTCCATCCCTCCATCTCTCTCCTCCTCCTCTCCATCAGTCGCTTTCTGCAACTCCAGCGCATTGGGTCTCTGAGAACACAAGAACACCCTGTTAGAACAGAACCCCAGTCGGAACAGACCCCCAGTCGGAACAACAGACCTCCCCCCAGTCGGAACAGACCCCCCAGTCGGAACAGACCCCCCAGTCGGAACAGACCCCCCCAGTCGGAACAACAGACCCCCCAGTCGGAACAACAGACCCCCCAGTCGGAACAACAGACCCCCAGTCGGAACAACAGACCCCCAGTCGGAACAACAGACCCCCAGTCGGAACAACAGACCCCCCAGTCGGAACAACAGACCCCCAGTCGGAACAACAGACCCCCAGTCGGAACAACAGACCCCCAGTCGGAACAACAGACTCCCCAGTCGGAACAACAGACTCCCCAGTCGGAACAACAGACTCCCCAGTCGGAACAACAGACTCCCCAGTCAGAACAACAGACTCCCCAGTCAGAACAACAGACTCCCCAGTCAGAACAACAGACCCACCCCCCCCCCCAGATCGATGTTCCACTCAGGGCCCATTGCCCTACAAACTGAATATCAGTTTCTCTCTCACACACACACACAGCTAATTAATAAACCATTGATTGGTGTGACCTGGCTTATGGCAATTTCTATCTGCTTTGAGTTTTCCAACCCCAGACATGCTTTGTATGGTTTAAAGCCATTCTCCCATCCCAACGATGTCCCAATAGCAGCTTATGGGCCCTGCAGTAAACAGGGAATAGGGTACTATTTGGGAAGGAGCCCAGTGTGGCTCACTTCCTAATTAACAACCGTGTGTGTGTGTGTGTGTGTGTGTGTGTGTGTGTGTGTGTGTGTGTGTGTGTGTGTGTGTGTGTGTGTGTGTGTGTGTGTGTGTGTGTGTGTGTGTGTGTGTGAGAGAGAGTGAGACACTCCCTACTACACAGGCAGAAACCAATTACAATAATCAGTGAGGTGATGGGGAGGGGGGGGGGGGCTAAATATGCCAGAGACAGGATGGAAAAGTCATTCATCACACACACCAGCCCCTTCAATTTACTCACACACCATGCAGGCCTGCTACACACACACACACACACACACACACACACACAGGTGGCCTGTACAATGCCAGTCTCCCCTGCCGCCATCAGGCTTGACCTGTTATGTAGCCAGGCCTCCTTCCCTGCCTCCATCAGGCTTGACCTGTTATGTAGCCAGGCCTCCTTCCCTGCCTCCATCAGGCTTGACATGTTATCTAGCCAGGCCTCCTCCCCTGCCTCCATCAGGCTTGACCTGTTATCTAGCCAGGCCTCCTCCCCTGCTGCCATCAGGCTTGACCTGTTATCTAGCCAGGCCTCCTCCCCTGCCTCCATCAGGCTTGACCTGTTATGTAGCCAGGCCTTCTTCCCTGCCAACATCAGGCTTGACCTGTTATCTAGCCAGGCCTTCTTCCCTGCCTCCATCAGGCTTGACCTGTTATCTAGCCAGGCCTTCTTCCCTGCCTCCATCAGGCTTGACCTGTTATCTAGCCAGGCCTTCTTCCCTGCCTCCATCAGGCTTGACCTGTTATCTAGCCAGGCCTCCTTCCCTGCCACCATCAGGCTTGACCTGTTATCTAGCCAGGCCTTCTTCCCTGCCTCCATCAGGCTTGACCTGTTATCTAGCCAGGCCTTCTTCCCTGCCTCCATCAGGCTTGACCTGTTATCTAGCCAGGCCTTCTTCCCTGCCTCCATCAGGCTTGACCTGTTATCTAGCCAGGCCTCCTTCCCTGCCACCATCAGGCTTGACCTGTTATCTAGCCAGGCCTTCTTCCCTGCCTCCATCAGGCTTGACCTGTTATCTAGCCAGGCCTCCTTCCCTGCCACCATCAGGCTTGACCTGTTATCTAGCCAGGCCTTCTTCCCTACTGCCATCAGGCTTGACCTGTTATCTAGCCAGGCCTTCTTCCCTGCTGCCATCAGGCTTGACCTGTTATCTAGCCAGGCCTTCTTCCCTGCCTCCATCAGGCTTGACCTGTTATCTAGCCAGGCCTTCTTCCCTGCCTCCATCAGGCTTGACCTGTTATCTAGCCAGGCCTTCTTCCCTGCCTCCATCAGGCTTGACCTGTTATCTAGCCAGGCCTTCTTCCCTGCCTCCAGGAGCTGACACGCTGTGACACGCTGTGACTGTAGGGGAAGGTCTGTTCTGAATAAATAGTAAGTAGGTTGCAGCAGAACTGGGACAACATGAAAACCCTGTCCTGTAATGATGGGGAACAACAGAGTCCCCACACGTACATACTGTATATTCATATTCGATAGGGGTCTATCCCATGGTACAGCTCAACATACCATCTATCCCATGGTACAGCTCAACATACCATCTATCCCATGGTACAGCTCAACATACCATCTATCCCATGGTACAGCTCAACATATCATCTATCCCATGGTACAGCTCAACATACCATCTATCCCATGGTACAGCTCAACACTCAAAGCAGGGACAACATATCATCTATCCCATGGTACAGCTCAACATACCATCTATCCCATGGTACAGCTCAACATACCATCTATCCCATGGTACAGCTCAACATATCACCTATCCCATGGTACAGCTCAACATATCACCTATCCCATGGTACAGCTCAACATACCATCTATCCCATGGTACAGCTCAACATAACATCTATCCCATGGTACAGCTCAACATAACATCTATCCCATGGTACAGCTCAACATAACATCTATCCCATGGTACAGCTCAACATAACATCTATCCCATGGTACAGCTCAACACTCAAAGCAGGGACAACATATCATCTATCCCATGGTACAGCTCAACATACCATCTATCCCATGGTACAGCTCAACATACTATCTATCCCATGGTACAGCTCAACATATCATCTATCCCATGGTACAGCTCAACACACCATCTATCCCATGGTACAGCTCAACATATCATCTATCCCATGGTACAGCTCAACACACCATCTATCCCATGGTACAGCTCAACACACCATCTATCCCATGGTACAGCTCAACATACCATCTATCCCATGGTACAGCTCAACATATCATCTATCCCATGGTACAGCTCAACATACCATCTATCCCATGGTACAGCTCAACACACCATCTATCCCATGGTACAGCTCAACATATCATCTATCCCATGGTACAGCTCAACATACCATCTATCCCATGGTACAGCTCAACACACCATCTATCCCATGGTACAGCTCAACACACCATCTATCCCATGGTACAGCTCAACACACCATCTATCCCATGGTACAGCTCAACACAAAGCAGGGACAACATATAATTTCTAAAAGAAACAAGGGAAAGGGAGACTCACTAGTGGACTCAGAGAGAACGACAATTTCAGGTGACAAAAAAAAAAGTTTGACCAAGTGACAGAGACAGACAGAGACAGACAGAGACAGACAGAGACAGACAGAGACAGACAGAGACAGACAGAGACAGACAGAGACAGACAGAGACAGACAGAGACAGAATGAGAACAGATTCAATGGGGAAGTGTTACTGAGACAAGGTGCAAATAAGAGTCAGAGAGATAGAAGAGAGCAGGACACAAACAGCACTAGAATACACCACTATAAATGTCGTCTCACACACACACACTACTCCAGTATAGATTTAGTTAGACTACAAGCTGACCCCCCCCCCCCCCACACACACACACACTACTCCAGTATAGATTTAGTTTGACTACAAGCTGACCCCCCCCCCCCCCCACACACACACACTACTCCAGTATAGATTTAGTTAGACTACAAGCTGACCCCCCCCCCCCCACACACACACTACTCCAGTATAGATTTAGTTAGACTACAAGCTGACCCCCCCCCACACACACACTACTCCAGTATAGATTTAGTTTGACTACAAGCTGACCCCCCCCCACACACACACACTACTCCAGTATAGATTTAGTTAGACTACAAGCTGACCCCCCCCCCCACACACACTACTCCAGTATAGATTTAGTTAGACTACAAGCTGACCCCCCCCACACACACACTACTCCAGTATAGATTTAGTTAGACTACAAGCTGACCCCCCCACACACACACTACTCCAGTATAGATTTAGTTAGACTACAAGCTGACCCCCCCCCCCCACACACACACACTACTCCAGTATAGATTTAGTTAGACTACAAGCTGACCCCCCCCCCCCCCCACACACACACTACTCCAGTATAGATTTAGTTAGACTACAAGCTGACCCCCCCCCCCCACACACACACTACTCCAGTATAGATTTAGTTAGACTACAAGCTGACCCCCCCCCCCACACACACTACTCCAGTATAGATTTAGTTAGACTACAAGCTGACCCCCCCCACACACACACTACTCCAGTATAGATTTAGTTAGACTACAAGCTGACCCCCCCCCCACACACACACACTACTCCAGTATAGATTTAGTTAGACTACAAGCTGACCCCCCCCCCCCCACACACACACTACTCCAGTATAGATTTAGTTTGACTACAAGCTGACCCCCCCCCCCCCCCCCCCCACACACACTACTCCAGTATAGATTTAGTTAGACTACAAGCTGACCCCCCCCACACACACACTACTCCAGTATAGATTTAGTTAGACTACAAGCTGACCCCCCCCCCCCACACACACTACACCAGTACTCCAGTATAGATTTAGTTAGACTACAAGCTGACCCCCCCCCCCCCCCCACACACACACTACTCCAGTATAGATTTAGTTAGACTACAAGCTGACCCCCCCCCCCCACACACACTACTCCAGTATAGATTTAGTTAGACTACAAGCTGACCCCCCCCCCCACACACACTACTCCAGTATAGATTTAGTTAGACTACAAGCTGACCCCCCCCCACACACACACTACTCCAGTATAGATTTAGTTAGACTACAAGCTGACCCCCCCCCCACACACACACACACTACTCCAGTATAGATTTAGTTAGACTACAAGCTGACCCCCCCCCCCCACACACACACACTACTCCAGTATAGATTTAGTTAGACTACAAGCTGACCCCCCCACACACACACACTACTCCAGTATAGATTTAGTTAGACTACAAGCTGACCCCCCCCACACACACACTACTCCAGTATAGATTTAGTTAGACTACAAGCTGACCCCCCACACACACACTACTCCAGTATAGATTTAGTTAGACTACAAGCTGACCCCCCCCCCCCACACACACACACTACTCCAGTATAGATTTAGTTAGACTACAAGCTGACCCCCCCCACACACACACTACTCCAGTATAGATTTAGTTAGACTACAAGCTGACCCCCCCCCCCCACACACACACTACTCCAGTATAGATTTAGTTAGACTACAAGCTGACCCCCCTCCCCACACACACACTACTCCAGTATAGATTTAGTTTGACTACAGCTGAACCCCCCCCCCCACACACACTACTCCAGTATAGATTTAGTTTGACTACAAGCTGACCCCCCCCCCACATAAACACTACTCCAGTATAGATTTAGTTTGACTACAAGCTGACCCCCCCCCCCCCACACACACACTACTCCAGTATAGATTTAGTTTGACTACAAGCTGACCCCCTCCCCCACACACACACTACTCCAGTATAGATTTAGTTTGACTACAGCAGAACCCCCCCCCACACACACACTACTCCAGTATAGATTTAGTTAGACTACAAGCTGACCCCCCCACACACACACACTACTCCAGTATAGATTTAGTTTGACTACAGCAGAACCTCCCCCCCCACTACACACTACTCCAGTATAGATTTAGTTTGACTGACAGCAGAACCTCCCCACGGCTTTCTGTCAACGTTAATTCTATTTTCACATCACAGCATTCATGGTCACTAAAAATAGAAGTTGTAGCCATTCACCATTTACACTCTTCACATACAACTGAAGCTTCCAGAGGGTTGATGCAGGGTGCCAAGTCATCTGAAAACAGGAGCATAGAGATGAACAGTGATGCTCAAACTACACTTACTTTATGTAGATAGAGAGAGAGAGAGATGAACAGTGGCACCAGGCTACTATATATAAACAGAGAGAGAGATGAACAGTGGCACCAGGCTACTATATATAAACAGAGAGAGAGAGAGATGAACAGTAGTACCAGGCTACTATATATAAACACAGAGAGAGAGAGATTAACAGTAGTACCAGGCTACTATATATAAACAGAGAGAGAGAGAGAGATGAACAGTAGTACCAGGCTACTATATATAAACAGAGAGAGAGAGAGATGAACAGTAGTACCAGGCTACTATATATAAACACAGAGAGAGAGAGATTAACAGTAGTACCAGGCTACTATATATAAACAGAGAGAGAGATGAACAGTGGCACCAGGCTACTATATATAAACAGAGAGAGAGAGGAACAGTAGTACCAGGCTACTATATATAAACAGAGAGAGAGAGAGAGAGGAACAGTGGCACCAGGCTACTATATATAAACAGAGAGAGAGAGGAACAGTAGTACCAGGCTACTATATATAAACAGAGAGAGAGAGAGATGAACAGTGGCACCAGGCTACTATATATAAACAGAGAGAGAGAGAGGAACAGTAGTACCAGGCTACTATATATAAACAGAGAGAGAGAGATGAACAGTGGCACCAGGCTACTATATATAAACAGAGAGAGAGAGAGATGAACAGTGGCACCAGGCTACTATATATAAACAGAGAGAGAGAGATGAACAGTAGTACCAGGCTACTATATATAAACAGAGAGAGAGAGAGATGAACAGTGGCACCAGGCTACTATATATAAACAGAGAGAGAGAGATGAACAGTGGCACCAGGCTACTATATATAAACAGAGAGAGAGTTGAACAGTGGCACCAGGCTACTATATATAAACAGAGAGAGAGAGAGATGAACAGTAGTACCAGGCTACTATATATAAACAGAGAGAGAGAGATGAACAGTGGCACCAGGCTACTATATATAAACAGAGAGAGAGAGATGAACAGTGGCACCAGGCTACTATATATAAACAGAGAGAGAGTTGAACAGTGGCACCAGGCTACTATATATAAACAGAGAGAGAGAGATGAACAGTGGCACCAGGCTACTATATATAAACAGAGAGAGAGTTGAACAGTGGCACCAGGCTACTATATATAAACAGAGAGAGAGTTGAACAGTGGCACCAGGCTACTATATATAAACAGAGAGAGAGAGATGAACAGTAGCACCAGGCTACTATATATAAACAGAGAGAGAGAGATGAACAGTGGCACCAGGCTACTATATATAAACAGAGAGAGAGAGATGAACAGTGGCACCAGGCTACTATATATAAACAGAGAGAGAGAGAGATGAACAGTGGCACCAGGCTACTATATATAAACAGAGAGAGAGAGATGAACAGTGGCACCAGGCTACTATATATAAACAGAGAGAGAGTTGAACAGTGGCTCCAGGCTACTAAATAGATAATATATATAGAGAGAGAGATGAACAGTGGCACCAGGCTACTATATATAAACAGAGAGAGAGAGATGAACAGTGGCACCAGGCTACTATATATAAACAGAGAGAGAGAGATGAACAGTGGCACCAGGCTACTATATATAAACAGAGAGAGAGATGAACAGTGGCACCAGGCTACTAAATGTAGATAGAGATATATATAGAAGAGAGATGAACAGTAGGCACCAGGCTACTATATATAAACAGAGAGAGAGAGAGATGAACAGTGGCACCAGGCTACTATATATAAACAGAGAGAGAGAGATGAACAGTGGCACCAGGCTACTATATATAAACAGAGAGAGAGATGAACAGTGGCACCAGGCTACTATATATAAACAGAGAGAGAGAGATGAACAGTGGCACCAGGCTACTATATATAAACAGAGAGAGAGAGATGAACAGTGGCACCAGGCTACTATATATAAACAGAGAGAGAGAGATGAACAGTGGCACCAGGCTACTATATATAAACAGAGAGAGAGATGAACAGTGGCACCAGGCTACTAAATGATATAAACTTTATAAACAGAGAGAGAGATGAACAGTGGCACCAGGCTACTATATATAAACAGAGAGAGAGATGAACAGTGGCTCCAGGCTACTAAATGATGCATACCAGATCTTTATATACACCGTTTATTCATGGAGCAACAGAGGGGTGCGAGGCCAGCTAGCAGAGGGGTGCGAGGCCAGCTAGCAGAGGGGTGCGAGGCCAGCTAGCAAAGGGGTGCGAGGCCAGCTAGCAGAGGGGTGCGAGGCCAGCTAGCAGAGGGGTGCGAGGCCAGCTAGCAGAGGGGTGCGAGGCCAGCTAGCAGAGGGGTGCGAGGCCAGCTAGCAGAGGGGTGCGAGGCCAGCTAGCAGTGTTCAGATGAGTCGCTAGCCGTATTTATAATACATGTCTAACCCATTTCCCATGCCCACCAAGCCCAGCCAGACTTCCAGAGCAGTCCAACAACATGGCCTGGCCAGTGTGTGTTGAAATGTCACACACTGTTTAATCTCCAGCTATGCCATAGACAGGAGCCTCCTCATTACACACTAGAGCAGTATGGTGTATATGCATAGCAGAAGGCAGTCTGAACGCACGTGTTCATGAGTGTGTATATATGTGTGTGTGTGTATATGTGTGTGTGTGTGTGTGTGTGTGTGTGTGTGTGTGTGTGTGTGTGTGTGTGTGTGTGTGTGTGTGTGTGTGTGTGTGTGTGTGTGTGTGTGTGTGTGTGTGTGTGTGTGTGTGTGTGTGTGTGTACATGTCCTGTCTGCCACCAGACTGATACATTACAGTAAAGGGACGACTGTGAATTATAGAGAGGCAGTAATGTAGGGAGTCATCTCCACCAATGAAGTATTTATAACCTTCATCTCAGAGTGTAGGTGACAGGGTGCCCACTAACCACAGTCCCCCTCCATATTAACTCCAGTGACCTGGAGGGAGAAAATACCCCTGACGGACTGTTTAAAACACTAAACAGCTCTGCTACGTATCCTTGGTCCACAACACACACCAGAGTGATAGCTCTGCTACGTAACCCTGGTCCACAACACACCAGAGTGATAGCTCTGCTACGTAACCCTGGTCCACAACACACCAGAGTGATAGCTCTGCTACGTATCCCTGGTCCACAACACACACCAGAGTGATAGCTCTGCTACGTATCCCTGGTCCACAACACAGAGTGATAGCTCTGCTACGTATCCCTGGTCCACAACACAGAGTGATAGCTCTGCTATGTATCCCTGGTCCACAACACAGAGTGATAGCTCTGCTATGTATCCCTGGTCCACAACACAGAGTGATAGCTCTGCTATGTATCCCTGGTCCACAACACAGAGTGATAGCTCTGCTATGTATCCCTGGTCCACAACACAGAGTGATAGCTCTGCTATGTATCCCTGGTCCACAACACAGAGTGATAGCTCTGCTATGTATCCCTGGTCCACAACAACACACACCAGAGTGATAGCTCTGCTACGTATCCCTGGTCCACAGCAACACACACCAGAGTGATAGCTCTGCTACGTATCCCTGGTCCACAACACACACCAGAGTGATAGCTCTGCTATGTATCCCTGGTCCACAACACACCAGAGTGATAGCTCTGCTATGTATCCCTGGTCCACAACAACACAGAGTGATAGCTCTGCTACGTAACCCTGGTCCACAACACACCAGAGTGATAGCTCCCTTTACTGGTCCAGGAACATAAACATTTGTAATACAGCCGGAGGGCTGGACAGGGAACAGGGAGGATCTGTTGGTGCACAAGGCTGAGAGGGCAATCAGTTATCTACTCGGAAAACCTGCTTGTTCACTTCCTGTGTAAATAGAGGAAAGGAGTGGAGCAGAAAGCCGCTATCCATGAACCAAACTGAACCAAGCCTTCCTCAAGACTGGTTCATCACATACCTCAAACCGACACACACAGCCGCACACACAAAACATTCCTCATGCATGCGAGCACACACACACACACACCTTTGCTGTAAAAATCACTTGCCCACACATAAGTAACCATGGGTGAACACACATAGGCTACACCTCCACAGAAGAGATGACCCCATGCATCCCTCTGCCTCACCCCAGAGCCAACACACACGAGCAGGTGGTTGTCAACCCAGCTGTCTGGGTGATATTTTGGGGGCTTGTGGGTCAGTGCCAGCAACAGGTTGTTTGGGGTCAGGCCTGAACTGACTGTGGGTGGTGGTTCAACTCTCCTATTCAAGTGTCTGCCTTGTGTACATCTCGACACTCTAGTACCCCCCCAGACACTCTAGTACCGCCCCAGACACTCTAGTACCCCCCCCCCTGCCCCCCCAGACACTCACACATAAGAGACCCTGTATAGTAGGGAACTAGTTTTGACTCATATTAGGACCAGGGTCATAAATAGTGTACACTACAGGTATGTAGGGAATTATTTGGGTCATTGGAGTCCAAAATAGTGCACGAGGGATTAGGGTGTCATGTGAGAGGCCGTGTGTACCGTGTGGAATGCTAACGACGGGGTGGAGTACTTTACAGTTCATCACGTTCTCTTGGCTGAGGAGTGGAACACGGTTCTGTTGAGTCCCATTGAGAACCCGGGTCTTAGATGAGCTGACATGTAAACAGAACAAAAATATCAAAACGCACCGTGCAACGATTTCCAAGATTTTGCTGAGTTACACTTCATATAAGGAAATCAGTCAATTGAAATAAATTAATTAGGCCCTAATCTATGGATTTCACAGGACTGGGAATACAGATATGCATCTGTTGGTCACAGTTTAAACCACAGTTTAATGTTTCTACACATTTTGCCATGGGGCAAAGAGAAAATGTGAAGTTTTAAAGCAAATTTCCAGCAGTTATCTACATTTTGCCATGGCTTATACCTTGTTCTCATGCTGTCGGAGTGACTCAAACATGAACTGAATCCATGGTGACCCCACGCCGGGACGTTTCGTACATTCTCCATGACTGTTATTCTGGTGATTGTTAGTTCTGAAAAATGTATTACTAATATATATATATATAACTCCATTATTATTTCTACATTACATCTGGTTTCAGTCGTTTAAAGCTTGTAACGCCAGGGTAGTGGGTTCGATCCCCGGGACCACCCATACGTAGAATGTATGCACACATGACTGTAAGTCGCTTTGGATAAAAGCGTCTGCTAAATGGCATATATTATTATTATTATTATATTAAGTTTACACTGAAAATGTTTTAAAGACGTATTTATGTTTTGCAGTGGCGATGTGCCGCTGCTAGATGCATATAGGGAAAACACTGTGCGCGCACACACACACACACACACACACACACACACACACACACACACACACACACACACACACACACACACACACACACACACACACACACACACACACACACACACACACACACACACACACACACACACACACACACACACACACACACACACACACACACACACACACGAGAGGGAGAGAGTCACTTCAGGTCAAGTTGACAAGGGGCTACTCTCGGTCATTCAAAATTAAGGGAAGAAGGACAAGCTGTTTGTCACATCATCCACGAAATGACTGCAGGCTCTCTTTCTATGGGTTATCAAATCATACAGTGAAGCAGAGTGCTAAATGTCACTGTAGACTGGTGTAATACTGTAGACTGGTATAATACTTTAGACTGGTATAATACTTTAGACTGGTGTAATACTGTAGACTGGTGTAATACTGTAGACTGGTGTAATACTGTAGACTGGTGTAATACTGTAGACTGGTGTAATACTGTAGACTGGTGGAATACTGTAGACTGGTGGAATACTGTAGACTGGTGGAATACTGTAGACTGGTGGAATACTGTAGACTGGTGGAATACTGTAGACTGGTGTAATACTGTAGACTGGTGGAATACTGTAGACTGGTGTATATCAGCTGTAATACTGTAGACTGGTATAATACTGTAGACTGGTATAATACTGTAGACTGGTGTAATACTGTAGACTGGTGTATATCAGCTGTAATACTGTAGACTGGTGTAATACTGTAGACTGGTGTAATACTGTAGACTGGTGTAATACTGTAGACTGGTGTAATACTGTAGACTGGTGTAATACTGTAGACTGGTGTACTACTGTAGACTGGTGTAATACTGTAGACTGGTGTACTACTGTAGACTGGTGTAATACTGTAGACTGGTGTAATACTGTAGACTGGTGTAATATCAGCTGTAATACTGTAGACTGGTGTAATATCATCAGCTGTAATACTGTAGACGGGTGTAATACTGTAGACTGGTGTAATACTGTAGACGGGTGTAATACTGTAGACTGGTGTAATATCATCAGATGTAATACTGTAGACTGGTGTAATACCATCAGCTGTAATACTGTAGACGGGTGTAATACTGTAGACGGGTGTAATACTGTAGACGGGTGTAATACTGTAGACTGGTGTAATATCATCAGCTGTAATACTGTAGACTGGTGTAATATCAGCTGTAATACTGTAGACTGGTGTAATACTGTAGACTGGTGTAATACTGTAGACTGGTGTAATACTGTAGGTGTAATATCATCAGCTGTAATACTGTAGACTGGTGTAATATCATCAGCTGTAATACTGTAGACTGGTGTAATACTGTAGACTGGTGTAATATCATCAGCTGTAATACTGTAGACTGGTGTAATATCAGCTGTAATACTGTAGACTGGTGTAATATCAGCTGTAATACTGTAGACTGGTGTAATATCAGCTGTAATACTGTAGACTGGTGTAATACTGTAGACTGGTATAATATCAGCTGTAATACTGTAGACTGGTGTAATACTGTAGACTGGTATAATATCAGCTGTAATACTGTAGACTGGTGTAATATCAGCTGTAATACTGTAGACTGGTGTAATATCAGCTGTAATACTGTAGACTGGTGTAATACTGTAGACTGGTGTAATACTGAAGACTGGTGTAATACTGAAGACGGGTGTATATCTGGTGTAATACTGTAGACTGGTGTAATATCATCTGGTGTAATACTGTAGACTGGTGTAATATCATCAGCTGTAATACTGTAGACTGGTGTAATACTGTAGACTGGTGTAATATCATCAGCTGTAATACTGTAGACTGGTGTAATACTGTAGACTGGTGTAATATTGTAGACTGGTGTAATATCATCAGCTGTAATACTGTAGACTGGTGTAATATCATCAGCTGTAATACTGTAGACTGGTGTAATACTGTAGACTGGTGTAATATCATCAGCTGTAATACTGTAGACTGGTGTAATACTGTAGACTGGTGTAATACTGTAGACTGGTGTAATACTGTAGACTGGTATAATATCATCAGCTGTAATACTGTAGACTGGTGTAATACTGTAGACTGGTGTAATACTGTAGACTGGTGTAATACTGTAGACTGGTGTAATATCATCAGCTGTAATACTGTAGACTGGTGTAATATCAGCTGTAATACTGTAGACTGGTGTAATACTGTAGACTGGTGTAATATCAGCTGTAATACTGTAGACTGGTGTAATACTGTAGACTGGTGTAATATCATCAGCTGTAATACTGTAGACTGGTGTAATATCATCAGCTGTAATACTGTAGACTGGTGTAATATCATCAGCTGTAATACTGTAGACTGGTGTAATACTGTAGACTGGTGTAATATCATCAGCTGTAATACTGTAGACTGGTGTAATACTGTAGACTGGTGTAATATCATCAGCTGTAATACTGTAGACTGGTGTAATATCATCAGCTGTAATACTGTAGACTGGTGTAATACTGTAGACTGGTGTAATACTGTAGACTGGTGTAATACTGTAGACTGGTATAATATCATCAGCTGTAATACTGTAGACTGGTGTAATACTGTAGACTGGTGTAATACTGTAGACTGGTGTAATACTGTAGACTGGTGTAATATCATCAGCTGTAATACTGTAGACTGGTGTAATACTGTAGACTGGTGTAATATCATCAGCTGTAATACTGTAGACTGGTGTAATACTGTAGACTGGTGTAATATCATCAGCTGTAATACTGTAGACTGGTGTAATACTGTAGACTGGTGTAATATCATCAGCTGTAATACTGTAGACTGGTGTAATATCATCAGCTGTAATACAGCTGTAATACTGTAATACTGTAGACTGGTGTAATATCATCAGCTGTAATACTGTAGACTGGTGTAATACTGTAGACTGGTGTAATACTGTAGACTGGTGTAATACTGTAGACTGGTGTAATATCAGCTGTAATACAGACTGTAATACTGTAGACTGGTAATAATATAATCAGCTGTAATACTGTAGACTGGTGTAAATACTGGTGTAATACTGTAGACTGGTGTAATACTGTAGACTGGTGTAATACTCAGACTGTAATACTGTAGACTGGTGTAATACTGTAGACTGGTAATAATATCAGACAGTGTAATACTGTAGACTGGTGTAATACTGTAGACTGTGTAATATCATCAGCTGTAATACTGTAGACTGGTGTAATACTGTAGACTGGTGTAATATCATCAGCATACTGTAGACTGGTGTAATACTGTAGACTGGTGTAATATCATCAGCTGTAATACTGTAGACTGGTGTAATACTGTAGACTGGTGTAATACTGTAGACTGGTGTAATACTGTAGACTGGTGTAATACTGTAGACTGGTGTAATACTGTAGACTGGTGTAATACTCAGGTGTAATACTCATAGACTGTAATACTGTAGACTGGTGTAATATCATCAGCTGTAATACTGTAGACTGGTGTAATATCATCAGCTGTAATACTGTAGACTGGTGTAATATCAGCTGTAATACTGTAGACTGGTGTAATACTGTAGACGGGTGTATATCTGGTGTAATACTGTAGACTGGTGTAATATCATCAGCTGTAATACTGTAGACTGGTGTAATATCAGCTGTAATACTGTAGACTGGTGTAATATCATCAGCTGTAATACTGTAGACTGGTGTAATATCATCAGCTGTAATACTGTAGACTGGTGTAATATCATCAGCTGTAATACTGTAGACTGGTGTAATATCATCAGCTGTAATACTGTAGACTGGTGTAATACTGTAGACTGGTGTAATACTGTAGACTGGTGTAATATCATCAGCTGTAATACTGTAGACTGGTGTAATACTGTAGACTGGTGTAATACTGTAGACTGGTGTAATACTGGTGTAATACTGTAGACTGGTGTAATATCATCAGCTGTAATACTGTAGACTGGTAATAAGCTACTGTAATAGACTGGTGTAATACTGTAGACTGGTGTAATATCTGGTGTAATATCAGCTGTAATACTGTAGACTGTAATATCATCAGTGTAATACTGTAGACTGGTGTAATACTGTAGACTGGTGTAATATCATCAGCTGTAATACTGTAGACTGGTGTAATATCATCAGCTGTAATACTTTAGACTGGTGTAATACTGTAGACTGGTGTAATATCAGCTGTAATACTGTAGACTGGTGTAATATCATCAGCTGTAATACTGTAGACTGGTGTAATATCATCAGCTGTAATACTGTAGACTGGTGTAATATCAGCTGTAATACTGTAGACTGGTGTAATACTGTAGACTGGTGTAATATCATCAGCTGTAATACTGTAGACTGGTGTAATATCATCAGCTGTAATACTGTAGACTGGTGTAATATCATCAGTTGTAATACTGTAGACTGGTGTACTACTGTAGACTGGTGTAATACTGTAGACTGGTGTAATACTGTAGACTGGTGTAATATCATCAGCTGTAATACTGTAGACTGGTGTAATATCATCAGCTGTAATACTGTAGACTGCTGTAATACTGTAGACTGGTGTAATACTGTAGACTGGTGTAATACTGTAGACTGGTGTAATATCATCAGCTGTAATACTGTAGACTGGTGTAATACTGTAGACTGGTGTAATATCATCAGCTGTAATACTGTAGACTGGTGTAATACTGTAGACTAGTGTAATACTGTAGACTGGTGTAATATCAGCTGTAATACTGTAGACTGGTGTAATATCAGCTGTAATACTGTAGACTGGTGTAATACTGTAGACTGGTGTAATATCATCAGCTGTAATACTGTAGACTGGTGTAATACTGTAGACTGGTGTAATATCATCAGCTGTAATACTGTAGACTGGTGTAATATCATCAGCTGTAATACTGTAGACTGGTGTAATACTGTAGACTGGTGTAATACTGTAGACTGGTGTAATATCATCAGCTGTAATACTGTAGACTGGTGTAATATCAGCTGTAATACTGTAGACTGGTGTAATATCATCAGCTGTAATACTGTAGACTGGTGTAATATCAGCTGTAATACTGTAGACTGGTGTAATACTGTAGACTGGTGTAATACTGTAGACTGGTGTAATATCATCAGCTGTAATACTGTAGACGGGTGTAATATCATCAGTTGTAATACTGTAGACTGGTGTAATACTGTAGACTGGTGTAATATCATCAGCTGTAATACTGTAGACTGGTGTAATATCAGCTGTAATACTGTAGACTGGTGTAATACTGTAGACTGGTGTAATACTGTAGACTGGTGTAATATCATCAGCTGTAATACTGTAGACTGGTGTAATATCAGCTGTAATACTGTAGACTGGTGTAATACTGTAGACCGGTGTAATACTGTAGACTGGTGTAATACTGTAGACTGGTGTAATATCATCAGCTGTAATACTGTAGACTGGTGTAATACTGTAGACTGGTGTAATACTGTAGACTGGTGTAATACTGTAGACTGGTGTAATATCATCAGCTGTAATACTGTAGACTGGTGTAATACTGTAGACTGGTGTAATACTGTAGACTGGTGTAATACTGTAGACTGGTGTAATATCAGCTGTAATACTGTAGAGTGGTGTAATACTGTAGACTGGTGTAATACTGTAGACTGGTGTAATACTGTAGACTGGTGTAATATCAGCTGTAATACTGTAGACTGGTGTAATATCATCAGCTGTAATACTGTAGACTGGTGTCATACTGTAGACTGCTGTAATACTGTAGACTGGTGTAATATCATGCCTTTCCCCTGGTCTTCCAATCCTCAGTCCTGATCCCAGAAAGGTACACACACCGTCCCTCCCGAGGTCGGACGCGCACACCGTCCCTCCCGAGGTCGGACGCGCACACCGTCCCTCCCGAGGTCGGACGCGCACACCGTCCCTCCCGAGGTCGGACGCGCACACCGTCCCTCCCGAGGTCGGACGCGCACACCGTCCCTCCCGAGGTCGGACGCGCACACCGTCCCTCCCGAGGTCGGACGCGCACACCGTCCCTCCCGAGGTCGGACGCGCACACCGTCCCTCCCGAGGTCGGACGCGCACACCGTCCCTCCCGAGGTCGGACGCGCACACCGTCCCTCCCGAGGTCGGACGCGCACACCGTCCCTCCCGAGGTCGGACGCGCACACCGTCCCTCCCGAGGTCGGACGCGCACACCGTCCCTCCCGAGGTCGGACGCGCACACCGTCCCTCCCGAGGTCGGACGCGCACACCGTCCCTCCCGAGGTCGGACGCGCACACCGTCCCTCCCGAGGTCGGACGCGCACACCGTCCCTCCCGAGGTCGGACGCGCACACCGTCCCTCCCGAGGTCGGACGCGCACACCGTCCCTCCCGAGGTCGGACGCGCACACCGTCCCTCCCGAGGTCGGACGCGCACACCGTCCCTCCCGAGGTCGGACGCGCACACCGTCCCTCCCGAGGTCGGACGCGCACACCGTCCCTCCCGAGGTCGGACGCGCACACCGTCCCTCCCGAGGTCGGACGCGCACACCGTCCCTCCCGAGGTCGGACGCGCACACCGTCCCTCCCGAGGTCGGACGCGCACACCGTCCCTCCCGAGGTCGGACGCGCACACCGTCCCTCCCGAGGTCGGACGCGCACACCGTCCCTCCCGAGGTCGGACGCGCACACCGTCCCTCCCGAGGTCGGACGCGCACACCGTCCCTCCCGAGGTCGGACGCGCACACCGTCCCTCCCGAGGTCGGACGCGCACACCGTCCCTCCCGAGGTCGGACGCGCACACCGTCCCTCCCGAGGTCGGACGCGCACACCGTCCCTCCCGAGGTCGGACGCGCACACCGTCCCTCCCGAGGTCGGACGCGCACACCGTCCCTCCCGAGGTCGGACGCGCACACCGTCCCTCCCGAGGTCGGACGCGCACACCGTCCCTCCCGAGGTCGGACGCGCACACCGTCCCTCCCGAGGTCGGACGCGCACACACACACCCTCCCGAGGTCGGAGACACACACACACACACCCTCCCGAGGTCGGAGACACACACACACACACCCTCCCGAGGTCGGACACACACACACACCCTCCCGAGGTCGGACACACACACATCCTCCCGAGGTCGGACACACACACACACCCTCCCGAGGTCGGACACACACACACACCCTCCCGAGGTCGGACACACACACACCCTCCCGAGGTCGGACACACACACACACCCTCCCGAGGTCGGACACACACACACACCCTCCCGAGGTCGGACACACACACACACCCTCCCGAGGTCGGACACACACACACACCCTCCCGAGGTCGGACACACACACACACCCTCCCGAGGTCGGACACACACACACACCCTCCCGAGGTCGGACACACACACACACCCTCCCGAGGTCGGACACACACACACACCCTCCCGAGGTCGGACACACACACACCCCCTCCCGAGGTCGGACACACACACACCCCCTCCCGAGGTCGGACACACACACCCCCTCCTGAGGTTGGACATAAAGCATAGATTCTGTTAAATGCCTCATAATTCCAATGTGCTTAGCCTAACTGGCAATCAATAGGGTACTGGAAACAAATCAAATGATTGATTATCATCAATTGGCAGCTAGATTGTTGTGTTCAGCTGTAGATATACTGGCACCCTATTCTCTATACAGTGGGGCCTGCAGATATACTAGACCATCCCTACAGACCATCCCTACAGACCATCCCTACAGACCATCCCTACAGACCATCCCTACAGACCATCCCTACAGACCATCCCTACAGACCATCCCTTCCAGCAGCAGTGTCTACAGTCAGAGGAGTAACCATGACAATAATAGACATTAGTTTTATTCTAACACCGCTTCCCTTCTTTGGCCTGAGATCCAGCTGCTAGCATGCAAACCTGTGTGTGTGTGTGTGTGTGTGTGTGTGTGTGTGTGTGTGTGTGTGTGTGTGTGTGTGTGTGTGTGTGTGTGTGTGTGTGTGTGTGTGTGTGTGTGTGTGTGTGTGTGTGTGTGTGTGTGTGTGTGTGTGTGTGTGTGTGTGTGTGTGTGTGTGTGTGTGTGTGTGTGTGTGTGTGTGTGTGTGTGTGTGTGTGTGTGTGTGTGTGTGTGTGTGTGTGTGTGTGTCACATGGGAGAGATTGAGCAATCCATCACTTCCATGGTGCACTGCTCCCCTTTTCCTTAGACAGATATCCTCGGTCACGGACATACACTGGGCCGTCATTGGAAATAACTATTTGTTCTTAACTGACTTGCCTAGTTAAAGGTTAAATAAAATAAACAACAGCAGTATTGACTGTTTACATTCACAGTCTACACAGGTACACACACACACAGTCTACCTGGGGACAGACAAATAAGTCTATGAAAGCTCAGAGTACACACCAAGGTCTCCAGTCCGTCTCCACACAGCCCGGTGTTGTTTGGTAAAGGAGTGGATAATGGTGATGTGGGAGGGTGACGCTGGTAGAGAGAATAAAACAAGACTTTGTCCTTAATCCTTTTGTTGCCAAGGTTCATTATTGAGTTACACGATCAAATGGAAAGAGAAAGGCCAACTGAAGCAACGCTAAAGAGGTTTATCTGAACATCATGTTGTGACGGTGTCCTGGCCTTTTCCTCTCCAAGGGGGGGTGACGCACCAGCATTTATCTGACCAGAGTCTGGCGTGTCGGGAGGCATTTATCTGACCAGAGTCTGGCGTGTCGGGAGGCATTTATCTGACCAGAGCCTGGCGTGTCGGGAGGCATTTATCTGACCAGAGCCTGGCGTGTCGGGAGGCATTTATCTGACCAGAGTCTGGCGTGTTGGGAGGCATTTATCTGACCAGAGTCTGGCGTGTTGGGAGCAAGGAGAGAGACACGGAGACACAGGACGGAAAGGGTTGATTTTCCCAGATAGGAGAATGAGGAACTAAAGCGCCCTTTTCTAGTGAAGTGAAACAGTGACCAAACCATTGTGCCCTCGTCCCGGCCGGCCACTCACTATTGCGTCGGTGCCCTCGTCCCGGCCGGCCACTCACTATTGCGTCGGTGCCCTCGTCCCGGCCGGCCACTCACTATTGCGTCGGTGCCCTCGTCCCGGCCGGCCACTCACTATTGCGTCGGTGCCCTCGTCCCGGCCGGCCACTCACTATTGCGTCGGTGCCCTCGTCAGACAGGGAGAGACAGATTGAGTTAAAGAGAAAGGGAGATATCTGTGTGTGTGTGTGGGGGGGGGTCTTAATAGGGGTCTTAATAGACATCCACGTCGTCGGTGCCCAGGGAACAGTGGGTTAACCATCTGTCTTGTGCAGGGGCAGAAGCACAGATTATTTCCAGCTCGGGAGATAATTGGGAGAGAGGTTGAGAGGCGGGGGCTTCCCTAGAGGACTACCCAGACATGTAAAATGAAAGAGCACTTTGACTGGCTGGCTGACACACTGGCTAGCTGGCACGCTGGGTGGGTTGGCTGAGTGGCACAGTGGCTGGCTGGCACAGTGGTCAGCTGGCACAGTGGCTGGCTGGCTGGCACAGAGGAGACCTACCTAATGACCTGCTGTCTATTAGGACCATCATCTCCACCATCCCCCTGGGACACACAGGCGGGGGGGGGTGTACCACCTGACACTTGTGACTGCTCAGAGAAGAGTTCTGTGAAGAACAATAACACACAACTCAAGCTAGATAACGTCAGCTAGAACCCTAACCAAAAGCAGGCAGAAATCCCCAGAGATCTAGAAAAATACTTGGCACATTGTTGTCAGTTCTTTCCACACAGCTGGAGAAGTGAGATTGAAAGTGTGGTCCATTTGAGGCAGAGAGCAGACGGACATCTAAGTGTCAGAGTCTTCTGGGGTTGAAGCTTCCTTCTCTCAGAGTAAACAACGATCACATGCAGGAGAAAGAGAGAGGAAGAGGGGCCGTCCCTGACTCCTACCCTGCATTA
Organism: Oncorhynchus gorbuscha; assembly: GCF_021184085.1. Classification (NCBI taxonomy): domain Eukaryota; kingdom Metazoa; phylum Chordata; class Actinopteri; order Salmoniformes; family Salmonidae; genus Oncorhynchus; species Oncorhynchus gorbuscha. The sequence continues at coordinate 7,645,177 of NC_060186.1, forward strand.
GAGGAGACAGGAGAAAGAGGGGCCGTCCCTGACTCCTACCCTGCATTAGAGGAGACAGGAGAAAGAAAGGAAGAGGGGCCATCCCTGACTCCTACCCTGCATTAGAGGAGACAGGAGAAAGAGAGGAAGAGGGGCCGTCCCTGACTCCTACCCTGCATTAGAGGAGACAGGAGAAAGAGAGAGAGGAAGAGGGGCCATCCCTGACTCCTACCCTGCATTAGAGGAGACAGAGAGAGAGACAGAGAAGAAGAGGGGCCGTCCCTGACTCCTACCCTGCATTAGAGGAGACAGGAGAAAGAGGGGCCGTCCCTGACTCCTACCCTGCATTAGAGGAGACAGGAGAAAGAGGGGCCGTCCCTGACTCCTACCCTGCATTAGAGGAGACAGAGAGGAAGAGGGGCCATCCCTGACTCCTACCCTGCATTAGAGGAGACAGAGGAAGAGGGGCCATCCCTGACTCCTACCCTGCATTAGAGGAGACAGGAGAAAGAGAGAGAGGAAGAGGGGCCATCCCTGACTCCTACCCTGCATTAGAAGAGACAGAGAGAGAGGAAGAGGGGCCGTCCCTGACTCCTACCCTGCATTAGAGGAGACAGAAACAGAGGAAGAGGGGCCATCCCTGACTCCTACCCTGCATTAGAGGAGACAGAGAGGAAGAGGGGCCGTCCCTGACTCCTACCCTGCATTAGAGGAGACAGAGGAAGAGGGGCCGTCCCTGACTCCTACCCTGCATTAGAGGAGACAGGAGAAAGAAACAGAGGAAGAGGGGCCATCCCTGACTCCTACCCTGCATTAGAGGAGACAGGAGAAAGAAAGAGGAAGAGGGGCTGTCCCTGACTCCTACCCTGCATTAGAGGAGACCGAGAGAAAGAGAGAGAGGAAGAGGGGCCATCCATGTCTCCTACCCTGCATTAGAGGAGACAGAGAGAGAGGAAGAGGGGCCATCCATGTCTCCTACCCTGCATTAGAGGAGACAGAGAGAGAGGAAGAGGGGCCGTCCCTGACTCCTACCCTGCATTAAAAGCTCCTTTTTGAGGAAGTGAAGCAAAGAAGTGCCCTGCTAGCTGACCCATGTACACAGTAACCCCACCACACACAGTAACAGGGCCTAAAATGAACGAGGTGGATTTTGTTTGGTAAGAATGTCTAGTTCACCAGACACGTTGGCGTGTAGTAACACTCCGGGCTCAACAGTGTGGGCTTTCATTTAAAAAAATAGTCAAGTATGGGCACACTTAAGTGTTGTAATTTAGAGCAAAATAGACGAAAGCATTTCACAACATCCGCGTTAACATCTGCTAAAAAAACATGTAAGTGACCAATACAATTTTTTGCCAAGTATTTTTGCCATTTAGTTTCATATCCGGTATTCCAAAACTAAATCTGAATCCTAATGTTACAGCTAAATCCCACCTCTCGCAGCAACACTGCCTGTCTGGGGGCTGTGGGCACTGAATGATCACTTTTTAGAAGCAATGGGCACAGGCAGAAAAGTTGATCTACCCTTGTAAAACTGACCATCCTACCAATCCTCGACTTTGGCGATGTCATTTACAAAATAGCCTCCAATACCCTACTCAACAAATTGGATGCAGTCTATCACAGTGCAATCCGTTTTGTCACCAAAGCCCCATATACTACCCACCATTGCGACCTGTACGCTCTCGTTGGCTGGCCCTCGCTTCATACTCGTCGCCAAACCCACTGGCTCCATGTCATCTACAAGACCCTGCTAGGTAAAGTCCCCCCTTATCTCAGCTCGCTGGTCACCATAGCATCTCCCACCTGTAGCACACGCTCCAGCAGGTATATCTCTCTAGTCACCCCCAAAACCAATTCTTTCTTTGGCCGCCTCTCCTTCCAGTTCTCTGCTGCCAATGACTGGAACGAACTACAAAAATCTCTGAAACTGGAAACACTTATCTCCCTCACTAGCTTTAAGCACCAACTGTCAGAGCATCTTACAGATTACTGCACCTGTACATAGCCCACCTATAATTTAGCCCAAACAACTACCTCTTTCCCAACTGTATTTAATTTATTTATTTATTTTGCTCCTTTGCACCCCATTATTTTTATGTCTACTTTGCACATTCTTCCATTGCAAAACTACCATTCCAGTGTTTTACTTGCTATATTGTATTTACTTTGCCACCATGGCCTTTTTGCCTTTACCTCCCTTCTCACCTGATTTGCTCACATTGTATATAGACTTGTTTCTACTGTATTATTGACTGTATGTTTGTTTTACTCAATGTGTAACTCTGTGTCGTTGTATCTGTCGAACTGCTTTGCTTCATCTTGGCCAGGTCGCAATTGTAAATGAGAACTTGTTCTCAACTTGCCTACCTGGTTAAATAAAGGTGTTCTCAACTTGCCTACCTGGTTAAATAAAGGTGTTCTCAACTTGCCTACCTGGTTAAATAAAGGTGAAATAAAAAAATAAAAAAAATACAAAAAGTTAGTTAGTTTTAGGCCCTACACAGTAACCCCAGCACACACATGGCCTCATTTAATATCAATATGGAAAACACATTGGGGTCGTCTTTCCAACTCTGACCTGATTCGAGAGCCATGCTCCATCACAACTATTATGTGAACAATCACTTTTTCTCTCTCCACAGATCACATTGGTGTCCGGTTGCTAAGCAACGGTTCTTTTTTTGTCCAAATGGAACTAGTCCGTCAAAAAGTTGCTAACTAACGTCTAAAATCTCAAACTAAATATATACTGCGATTCCAACCATAAATCATCTCATCTTTGATTTTAAGCCGCAAAATATAACAGCTAAGAATTTGTTTTCCAATTTGCTTGAATTCTAATTGAGACTCCACGTGACATGGAAAATATTCATGAATCAGCAGCTAGGCCTACGGCAATATCAGCAGCTAGGCCTACGGCAATATCAGCAGCTAGGCCTACGGCAATATCAGCAGCTAGGCCTACGGCAATATCAGCAGCTAGGCCTACGGCAATATCAGCAGCTAGGCCTACGGCAATATCAGCAGCTAGGCCTACGGCAATATCAGCAGCTAGGCCTACGGCAATATCAGCAGCTAGGCCTACGGCAATATCAGCAGCTAGGCCTACGGCAATATCAGCAGCTAGGCCTACGGCAATATCAGCAGCTAGGCCTACGGCAATATCAGCAGCTAGGCCTACGGCATTATCAGCAGCTAGGCCTACGGCAATATCAGCAGCCAGGCCTACGGCAATATCAGCAGCTAGGCCTACGGCAATATCAGCAGCTAGGCCTACGGCAATATCAGCAGCTAGGCCTACGGCAATATCAGCAGCTAGGCCTACGGCATTATCAGCAGCTAGGCCTACGGCAATATCAGCAGCCAGGCCTACGGCAATATCAGCAGCTAGGCCTACGGCAATATCAGCAGCTAGGCCTACGGCAATATCAGCAGCTAGGCCTACGGCAATATCAGCAGCTAGGCCTACGGCAATATCAGCAGTACAATTGAAGAGTGTCAGTAAGTCAGGCTACCATTTGTTTTTAGTTCGATGGGAAGAGTATTACTGCATTAATACTGCTTGTTTTCATCAGAGTAGCAGTAGATTCTTAGGTAAAACAACTGTTTCCCTGATATTATCTCCCTTCTTGTTAAAGGGGAAGTTTACCTCATATCAACCCGGCAGGCCCTGCCCATTGCTTCACACGGTCTGATTCACACTAATCCTCCACCAAATGTCACAGTGGGTGCGAGACCTTGAGAGTGAGTGTCTCGCACCCACTGTGAAACTTGGAGGAGGATTGGTGACGATCTGGTGGTGCTTCAGCAAGGTTGGAATCAGGCAGATGTGTCTTTGTGAAGGAGGCACGAATCAAGCCACGTACAAGGTTGTCCTGGAAGAAAATTTGCTTCCTTCTGCTCTGACATATGGGACTCCCAATCACGGCCGGTTGTGATACAGCCTGGATTTGAACCAGGGTGTCTGTAGTGACGGCTCTAGCACTGAGATGCAGTGCTTTCGACCGCTGCGCCACTCGGGAGCCAAGGTGACATCCTGCCTTTAAAAGGGGCAGCAGAACATTTGACTCGTCTGTGATATTTTGGTTAAAAGACCATTTTTTATGCAAAAATATAGCAATATATTACATTGCTTATTAATAGTAATACCTTTATTTTATTAGAAACATCAGAGCATGCTCACCAAGTCTTTTTTTGTCTGTGTGTAATTACGCGAAAAAAATATTTTAGCTGGAGTGGCTGGTAGATTTTTATTTATTATTTTTATTCGATTTTTTATCTACCTGCCACAGTGGCTGGTGCACCCAAAAAGTTATTTCCAGGCCCTGTTTCCAGGGAGTGGCCGATTCATCTGAAGGACCTCCAACAGGCAGTCCTTTATATTAAAGAGGGCCTATAGAACCTATAGAAACCAACCTCCCCCAGCCATAAAGCTAGGGTGAAGTTTTCGAGATTGATGCTAGAAACTACACTGAGCAGCGGTTGGGTCATTCTGTGGTGGAGTGATTCCTAGTTAGTCTGCCACACGGGGTGACTATCAGAAGATCAGTAGGTTTAATACCGCTGGGTAAATTCTAATGAACATGTCAGTCAGGAGGATGTGGTTGATAGTGGTGTGGAGCGGGAACAGGCTTCTATGACTCATAATGAATAGAAAAACATGCTGGGAAATGTTCGCTTGCAGGTTTCTTCTCGCCGATGCAACGATAACACATAAAAAGCTGCAATCAGCGGTTCAAGCTAGGTGGTATTCTTCACTTCTGGCAAATGTTGAAGTGAGCGGAGTAGTTATAAGATGGCAAAAGTGTTCGTAGTACCTGAAGAAGTGTATTGATAATGTTTCACAATGAAACATCACACACACCCATACACAAAACACCCCCCCCCATAGCACCATCAGGACCAATTGGACACGTCACCCTAAGATAAGCTACTTCTGTGCTCATTACCATGCTTTTGATGCATTTTGGACTGTTTTTTATGGATGTTGACTACAGGGTTGCAAAACTCCTGGAACGTTCAATAAATTACCTGGTTTTCTGGAAATCCTGGTTGGAGAGTCTGGAGAGTCTGGAGAGTCTGGAGAGTCTGGAGAGTCTGGATAGTCTGGATAGTCTGGATATTCTCTCCTGATTCTAGAAACCTCCAACTGGGATTTCGGGAAAACCAGGGAATATATTGAAAGTTCCCCGGAATTTTGCGACCCTAAATGACTACTTTAAAAAGGTCTTCTCCAGAACCGATAGACTGATCGATACCAAATGTGGTATCTAGCAGCTATAGATGCACATCTTCAAACACACATTTTATAAGAGCTCAAACCATATGGCCGCAATAAGCCAACGAGCTTGCATGAACAATACTTTAGATTAGCTAGACTCATGTCCCTTAGCATGTGTGCCAAATTTCATCACTCCGAGTCAAACAGATTGAGAAGTATAGCGCCACCGTGTGGCCGAACATATGTTGAGTGTTGACTGTGTTTGGAACAAGTTTGGTTACGATATGAATATCCGTGTCTGATTTATTAGCATTAATAATAATAATAATAAATGCCATTTAGCAGACGCTTTTATCCAAAGCGACTTACAGTCATGTGTGCATACATTCTACGTATGGGTGGTCCCGGGGATCGAACCCACTACCCTGGCGTTACAAGCGCCATGCTCTACCAACTGAGCTACAGAAGATCATGCCCGATAACCCCCAAATTAAATGTTTATTGATCAGTACTGGCCATGTTGTTTGACATACTAGTCTGCAAAACATTGCGTTGAGACCTTGGTCCATGGATGCCATATATGAAGGTTTATCCAGACCGGCCCAGTGGTTCCGGACGAGATGTAGCGTTTTTCACTAAATTCAAAAATGGTGGAAAATTCATCATGGGACCTTATGGGTCCTTGGGGACAATGTGTTCCTTGTGAGAAGAGGGACCTATGCACTGAATTTCAGGAATCTAGGTCATATGGGGTGAGGGGGCGTGACTCTTCAAAGTTAGCCATTTCAATCACCTGTTATAGCGCCACCTTGTGGCCAATTGGAATGGCATTGCACGAGAGAGTGTAGACTATGAGCCTTTACCATCACGTCAAGTTTCACCCTCTTCGGCCTTACCATCTCAGGGGAATTTGGATGTCAACTTTCCTCGCATGAAGAAGAGGAAAAATAATAATAATGAACACCAACGAATACAACAGGGTTTCGCTGGCTTGAACCCTTAATAAGATAAGAATACCAACATAAAGTAAATGTCTCAGCAGAATAGAACAAACATCTCTCCAAGATCAGATGTCTGACCCCATACTGGGGTATAGAACTCTATGCCGTTTCATCTAGCCTTTAACGTGTGATACGATTGGAGGATGGAGGAAGGAGAGGAGGATTAGTTGGCGACAGAGAGCTGCTAAAGTGAAGTGTGGTTTTCTCCCTCCATCTCAATATAAATGTATTTTTGCATCTCCCTCTTGCTGAGATTATAAATTGACAGTCTTCCTCATGGAGCAGACTGAATAAGAGATGGGAGGTGAAGAGTATTCCTCATGGAGCAGACTGAATAAGAGATGGGAGGTGAAGAGTCTTCCTCATGGAGCTGACTGAATAAGAGATGGGAGGTGAAGAGTCTTCCTCATGGAGCTGACTGAATAAGAGATGGGAGGTGAAGAGTCTTCCTCATGGAGCAGACTGAATAAGATGGGAGGTGAAGAGTCTTCCTCATGGAGCAGACTGAATAAGAGATGGGAGGTGAAGAGTCTTCCTCATGGAGCAGACTGAATAAGAGATGGGAGGTGAAGAGTCTTCCTCATGGAGCAGACTGAATAAGAGATGGGAGGTGAAGAGTCTTCCTCATGGAGCAGACTGAATAAGAGATGGGAGGTGAAGAGTCTTCCTCATGGAGCAGACTGAATAAGAGATGGGGGGTGAAGAGTCTTCCTCATGGAGCAGACTGAATAAGAGATGGGGGGTGAAGAGTCTTCCTCATGGAGCAGACTGAATAAGAGATGGGAGGTGAAGAATCTTCCTCATGTAGCTGACTGAATAAGAGATGGGGGGTTAAGAGTCTTCCTCATGTAGCTGACTGAATAAGAGATGGGAGGTGAAGAGTCTTCCTCATGTAGCTGACTGAATAAGAGATGGGAGGTGAAGAGGCAGACTTGAGGTTTTAACTTCCACCTATTTCCTGTATGTAAAAATACTGTGTATTTAACTAGACTAACTAGTGTAATAATGGCATCATCCAGGTTCCAGTTGACGATCAGGCTGATAGGGAAAGTGACTCTTTCTAGAATGACCCTGTCATACTTGTTCTTTTCTCTATTAGTGTTACAGTGTTACAATGTCTTCATCACAGTTCTAGTAGATGACAGTCTAGATGGGGAAAGTCACTCTCTCTGACTCAAGTCACTATTTCTAGTGAGACCAGTTCCTTTTATGACTGGTCTCGGAATCACCAACTTTTAAGCCTGGAGACAATGGAGACATGGATTGTGTGTGTGCCTTTCAGAGGGTGAATGGGCAAGACAATATTTAAGTGCCTTTGAACGGGGTATGGAAGTAGGTGTCAGGCGCATTGGTTTGAGTGTGTCAAGAAGTGCAATGGTGCAGGGTTTTCACGCTCAACAGTTTCCAGTGTGTGTATCCAGAACGATCCACCACCCAAAGGACAGCCAGCCAACTGGACACAACTGTGGGAAGCATTGGAGTCAACATGGACCAGCATTCCTGTGGAACACTTGACACCTTGTACAGTCTATACCCCAACGATTGAGGCTGTTCTGAGGGCAAACTCAATATTAGGAAGTTGTTCCTAATGTTTTGTAAACTCAGTGTAGGGTGCCACCTGGCAACCACCCACACAGCCACCCACCCACACAGCCACCCACCCACACAGCCACCCACCCACACAGCCACCCACCCACACAGCCACCCACCCACACAGCCACCCACCCACCCACACAGCCACCCACCCACACAACAACCTAACAAGAGAAGTTAAGAAGCTTGATACTGTTCACTACTGGATTATAGAATGAAAATAGAAAGCGGAGAATGTCTAGAAAGTTCTGAGAATGTGATCGCTTGTCGATTAAAATAACTTGTTTGTTAACGTGACACGAGGAATGAACCTTAACCCAGTTGTGTGGTGTAATCCAGCCAGCCTGACAGACTTCAGACCAACGACCATTACTGTCTGACTGTTGCTACATACAACGCCACCTTTCAACTGGGTTGGCTGCAAATAAAATATGTTGACCTCTGACAACTATAGACGTGGGACTTAGGGTGATGATTGCCTGTAGTCCTGGCCTTAGATCAGGTGTTCCCAACCAGGGGTACACACAATGCCGTCAGGGGTACACCAAATAAAATTGTGATTCACATTTTTTTTAAATATCTACTTAAAAAATAAATTAAGAAGTTCACATTTTCACAGTCCATTTATATTTTCCAATGGGGCTATACATTTGGGAGAGGTTTTTCTCTCGCCTGAGTAGCCTCGTTTCACTGCCAAAAATAAAATGAAACCATCTAGGTGTTCAGCGAAATAACAAAACAATGTCAAATACAGGTAGTCAAATAATTAACATTCAATCACATTAAACATTACTCTCTCAGGGGAATTCCACTAACTGTCTGAATGTAGCCAAACGTAGCTGCTGCTCATGTTGGCATCTGTACTGATGGCGCAAAAGCCATGACAGGAAGACATAGTGGAGAGGTAACGCACGTGCAAGCACTTGGGTCACCAAGTCACTTGGGTACACTGCAGCATCCACAGAGAGGCTCTTGCTGCCAAGGGAATGCCTGACAGCTTGAAAGACGTTTTGGACACTACAGTGAAAACGGTTAACTTTGTTAAAGCAAGGCCCCTTGAACTCTCGTGTATTTTCTGCATTATGCAATGATACGGGCAGCGACCATGTAACGCTTCTACAACATACAGAGACGCGCTGGTTATCAAGGGGGAAAGTGTTGACACGTTTAAAAAAATATATTTATTGAGAGACGAGCTTAAAGTTGTCTTTACTGACCATCATTTTCACTTGTCTCTGACCGCTTGCATGATGACGAGTTTCTCACACGACTGGCCTTTCTGGGTGATGTTTTTTTCTCCCCTCGCCTAAATGATCTGCATCTAAGATAACAGGGACTCTCCACAACAATACTCATTGTGCAGGACAAAATTGAGGCTATGATTAAGATGTTGGACCTCTTCTGTCTGCATTAATAACAAGCACAACACACAGGTCTTTCCATCATTGTATGATTTGTGTGCAAATGAACTCAAGCTGACGGACAACGTTAAATGTAATATCGCAAAGCACCCGAGTGAGTTGGGTGTGCAATTACGCAGGTACTTTCCCGAAACAGATGACAACTGGATTCGTTATCCCTTTCATGCCTTGCCTCCAGTCCACTTACCGATATCTGAATAAGAGAGCCTCGTCGAAAATTACAACAAGCGGTTCTGTGGGAAAGTCACTTCAAATCAGAAGTCACTGCTTTCTGGACTGAGCTCAGAGTATCCTGCCTGGGCAAATCAGAAGTCACTGCTTTCTGGACTGAGCTCAGAGTATCCTGCCTGGGCAAATCAGAAGTCACTGCTTTCTGGACTGAGCTCAGAGTATCCTGCCTGGGCAAATCAGAAGTCACTGCTTTCTGGACTGAGCTCAGAGTATCCTGCCTGGGCAAATCAGAAGTCACTGCTTTCTGGACTGAGCTCAGAGTATCCTGCCTGGGCAAATCAGAAGTCACTGCTTTCTGGACTGAGCTCAGAGTATCCTGCCTGGGCAAATCAGAAGTCACTGCTTTCTGGACTGAGCTCAGAGTATCCTGCCTGGGCAAATCAGAAGTCACTGCTTTCTGGACTGAGCTCAGAGTATCCTGCCTGGGCAAATCAGAAGTCACTGCTTTCTGGACTGAGCTCAGAGTATCCTGCCTGGGCAAATCAGAAGTCACTGCTTTCTGGACTGAGCTCAGAGTATCCTGCCTGGGCAAATCAGAAGTCACTGCTTTCTGGACTGAGCTCAGAGTATCCTGCCTGGGCAAATCAGAAGTCACTGCTTTCTGGACTGAGCTCAGAGTATCCTGCCTGGGCAAATCAGAAGTCACTGCTTTCTGGACTGAGCTCAGAGTATCCTGCCTGGGCAAATCAGAAGTCACTGCTTTCTGGACTGAGCTCAGAGTATCCTGCCTGGGCAAATCAGAAGTCACTGCTTTCTGGACTGAGCTCAGAGTATCCTGCCTGGGCAAATCAGAAGTCACTGCTTTCTGGACTGGGCTCAGAGTATCCTGCCTGGGCAAATCACATTGTTAAGACACGGATGCCCTTCGCAACCACTTACCCCTATGTGAGAGTGGATTCTCGGCCCTCACTAGCATGACAACTGAATACAGGCACAGGCTGAGTGTGGAAAATGATTTAAGACAAGACTCTCCAATACAACATTGCAGAGTTATGTGCATCCTTTCAAGCAAAACCCTTCTCATTAACCTGTGGTGAGTTATTCAATTTTCAATGAACAAATAAGGTTTCATATGTAAGATTGTTAAATAAAGAGCAAAATTATTGATTATTATTATTATTATTATTATTTTGTGCCCTGGTCCTATAGGAGTTCTTTGTTTTACTTCCCCTGAGCCGGGTTGTTACTTCCCCTGAGCCGGGTTGTTACTTCCCCTGAGCCGGGTTGTTACTTCCCCTGAGCCGGGTTGTTACTTCCCCTGAGCCGGGTTGTTACTTCCCCTGAGCCGGGTTGTTACTTCCCCTGAGCCGGGTTGTTACTTCCCCTGAGCCGGGTTGTTACTTCCCCTGAGCCGGGTTGTTACTTCCCCTGAGCCGGGTTGTTACTTCCCCTGAGCCGGGTTGTTACTTCCCCTGAGCCGGGTTGTTACTTCCCCTGAGCCGGGTTGTTACTTCCCTTGAGCCGGGTTGTGACGAACTCACTCATTCTTCTGTTTAATAAATGTGTTGTATAGCGTGTGTGGGGCTTACAATGATGGCATACTATAAAGAGTTGTGGAACCACTGTCTTAGATAAACAAATCAGCTATACTCTGCTTGAAGGTTACTTGACAAAAACACCTTGGGCCAACTGTTGGAGCGAGGGGCCAACTGCTGGCGCGAGGGGCCAACTGCTGGGGCGAGGGGCCAACTGCTGGGGCGAGGGGCCAACTGCTGGGGCGAGGGGCCAACTGCTGGGGCGAGGGGCCAACTGCTGGGGCGAGGGGCCAACTGCTGGCACGAGGAGTCTAGTTTCCAGGTATGGTGACACCACTGCTACAGTAGCTCTGATGAGACCTGTTAAGGAGGCAGTGGGCTGTCATTACTACTGTGATGACCGAGGTAATGACACCCAGCCCTATAGCTCAGGCCAGGCCCTATACCCCAGTCCTATAGTCCAGGCCCTATACCCCAGTCCAGGCCCTATACCCCAGACCCAGACTGTTTAAATCATCCAAAGCCAAACCATATTTTGATAACAGGCCTTCTACCCATCAGCCCAGACCACACAGCAGCATCCAGGACCAACCGGGGAGAGCAACATGGCAGGCTGCTCTCCTCTCCTGAATATCAACAGCAGCTGTATTGGGTTACCAGGCATCACAGGGCTGGCTTTACATGAAAGACTAAACACAGATCAGAAGCCAGGGATTAACGCTGTGTGTGTGGTGGGGGTTGTGTGTGTGCTCACTATTGACCAAAACGGGTGCAGAAGACAAGGAAACAACCGTTAGACCTGACCTCAGGTCATCTCCTACCGTTAGACCTGACCTCAGGTCATCTCCTACCGTTAGACCTGACCTCAGGTCATCTCCTAGACCTGACCTCAGGTCCTTCAGACCTGACCTCAGGTCATCTCCTACCGTTAGACCTGACCTCAGGTCATCTCCTACCGTTAGACCTGACCTCAGGTCATCTCCTACCGTTAGACCTGACCTCAGGTCATCTCATCTGACCTCAGGTCATCTCCCGTTAGACCTGACCTCAGGTCATCTCCTACCGTTAGACCTGACCTCAGGTCATCTCCTACCGTTAGACCTGACCTCAGGTCATCTCCTACCGTTAGACCTGACCTCAGGTCATCTCCTACCGTTAGACCTGACCTCAGGTCATCTCCTACCGTTAGACCTGACCTCAGGTCATCTCCTACCGTTAGACCTGACCTCAGGTCATCTCCTACCGTTAGACCTGACCTCAGGTCATCTCCTACCGTTAGACCTGACCTCAGGTCATCTCCTACCGTTAGACCTGACCTCAGGTCATCTCCTACCAGGTTAGACCTGACCTCAGGTCATCTCCTACCGTTAGACCTGACCTCAGGTCATCTCCTACCGTTAGACCTGACCTCAGGTCATCTCCTACCGTTAGACCTGACCTCAGGTCATCTCCTACCGTTAGACCTGACCTCAGGTCATCTCCTACCGTTAGACCTGACCTCAGGTCATCTCCTACCGTTAGACCTGACCTCAGGTCATCTCCTGACCTCAGGTCATCTTAGACCTGACCTCAGGTCATCTCCTACCGTTAGACCTGACCTCAGGTCATCTCCTACCGTTAGACCTGACCTCAGGTCATCTCCTACCGTTAGACCTGACCTAGACCTGACCTCAGGTCATCTCCTACCGTTAGACCTGACCTCAGGTCATCTCCTACCGTTAGACCTGACCTCAGGTCATCTCCGAGGAAGGCAGTAAAGCTATTCCACTGCCTGAGGCCCCAGCAAGCTAGGAACGCTTGCCTTACACAGCAGGGTGGATGTCTGGCGGGGTAAGACCTTCAGATCACTTTCAGGGAGTTTCTCCTCAACTCAGGTCTACGTGACTGAAGAGCATGTGATGTGACTGGATGGGACAGCACTGCTGGGGCGACGCCCACATTCCTGTTAGGTCTATGTAGGGGTGGGTTTCTCAATTTCATTTGTGTTCCTTGGAAACATCCTGCCGTTCCACATTTTTTGACCTAGCTAGTTCACGTCACCCAACTAGTCAAGGGCTTGAGCATTGGGCTAGTTGACTAGTGGTGGAACAACTAGGGATCTCCCACTCCAGGCCAGAGAATCTGCTACCTGCTGAACTGCCTGTATTCAGCCCTCTGAGGAACACTGACCTGCAGTGTATTTCTCCTGGCCAGGCCAGCTTGACTGCCTGTATTCAGCCCTCTGAGAAACACTGACCTGCAGTGTATTTCTCCTGGCCAGGCCAGCTTGACTGCCTGTATTCAGCCCTCTGAGAAACACTGACCTGCAGTGTATTTCTCCTGGCCAGGCCAGCTTGACTGCCTGTATTCAGCCCTCTGTGATGCAGCAGTCTCACGAACTAGCAGCAGCAGAACAGACACAGATCATTAAACCATTGTGTTGTCTCATGCCTCAGGGGGCAGACAGGCTTCTCTCTCCCGGGCCTAAATGAAAGCAATAGTACACCAAAGACATAGGATGCCTGCTTGGCTCTTTGAATCTCACACACACAGTTACAGTCACACACACACACTTGGATTTCTCCGTCTTAGAGCAAGAATATGCCTGTTGTGAGAATGGTGGAGTATAGATCTTTACTGAAGTCCTCTTCGTTAGTGAAGTACAATACAGACGTCACAGCAGCACAGTGAGAGAGGCAGGAAATGAGATGGAGATGGGATGATGAGGAGTACTGAGCTCTCATGCTGATTGGATCATTATCTCGCTCTGCCAGCTGAGCCCAGGATGTATGAAATCTTATTTCTCCCTCACAGAGAGCTGTGGCGTCTCTTAAATGGGACACGGTTATTGTGATGAGTGTCTGTGGGAGCTTTATTGTTGTGTGTGTGTGTGTGTGTGTCTAACCCCGGGAGGGACGGTGTGTGCGTGTGTGTCTAACCTCGGCAGGGACGGTGTGTGCGTGGTGTGTGTGTGTGTGTGTGTCTGTCTAACCTCGGGAGGGACGGTGTGTGCGTGTGTGTGTGTGTCTAACCTCGGGAGGGACGGTGTGTGTGCGTGGTGTGTGTGCGCGTGTGTGTGTCTCTAACCTCGGGAGGGACGGTGTGTGTGTGGTGTGTGGTGTGTGTGTGGTGTGTGTGTGTGTGTGTGTCTCTAACCTCGGGAGGGACGGTGTGTGTGTGTGTGTGTGTGTGTGTGTGTGTCTCTAACCTCGGGAGGGACGGTGTGTGTATGTGTGTCTCTAACCTCGGGAGGGACGGTGTGTGTGTGTGTGTCTCTAACCTCGGGAGGGACGGTGTGTGTGTGTGTGTGTGTGTGTGTGTGTGTGTGTGTTCACTCAGCCGTACCAGTGGGTATCATCAACCCAGATAGTCTAAAAGCTTCACTCACCCTCAGAGTTACCCCGTTGTGTGTGTGTCCGTCTGAGACGACATCATCCTCCTCCTGCTGCTGCTCTCTCGGATCCATCTGCTCCGTAGTGGTGCCATCAGCATCTGTAGCAGCGGTACCACAGCCTCTATACCTCAACATGAAGCCCGGGGCCTCGGCCCCTGAGGGCCTCTGCTGCGGCTCCAGCTCCCCTCCTCCTCCGGCTCCCTCCAGCTTGGCTGCTGGCCTGATACTCCCCGCTGACCGCTGTGGACTGACCGGCCTGGCTGGACTGGTAGAGGTGGTGGAGGGTCCTCCTCCAGCTGGACAGGGGTAACTGAGGCCTGGTGGTGGGGTCGGATTGTTGGCCAGAAAGGGTGGGGGTCGGTAGCCTGGTAAGGAGCCTAAAGGAGGAGAAGGAGAAGAGGGAGAGGAGACAGGAAGGGAGGGAGGAAATTAGTTCTTATTTTGAATTTCTTGTTATGAATTGTTTGTATTTGCCAGTATTAGGGCGGTAACCAGATAAGGACTGGTGTAGCACGCAGCAGGGGAGGGGCCCCAAACCCCAAAATGAATATTTTTATGGTAATAAAATGATTGTTGACATGTCCAAATACACCCAGATATGATCTATAGGATATATGGCCCAAGCCAAGCCAGTATGTCTACATGAAAACAGTGTTGACATTCATTGATATACTTATATCAAGAATTAGACCCAGACAGAGAATTACAAGTCAACATTACACACTGAAAAGTCAGTCACAGTCTGCAGTCAATGGTTACAAATTCTCCCCCTCTCCCTCTCCCCCTCCTGGCTAAGTCTGACACTCATCTAATCTTCATTTCTTTCACCCCCCATGAGGCTACAAAGACCTGTCATTCTGTCATTTCCAGGACAGTAAGGTGTTGCTGTACGAACCTGTAGAGACTCCTGTCATTTCCAGGACAGTAAATGTGTTATATTGAAGATTCTAGAAACATACCACCTACCTCACAAACCCTGCTGCAGGAGTCTGGACAGAGAAGAGCTTGTTCAATAGTTTATAGCTCCCTGTTCTACAGAGCTCTGGGGAGCTAAAACATATTCCAGATTACTCTCTTTACAGACTAGAAGCCTAGACTACACACACACACACACACACACACACACGCTGATGCCAAGTCAAGGTGAACATGCCTGAAGCACTGGAGCACATTGTAACTCCCCCTCTCTTCTTCTCTCTGGCATCACACTGACGTGGACCATGGAATTCTATGGTGGACGGGGACAGGAGGAGAACTGCAGTGCAGAACCACTGTATGGAACGCCCTCTGTGAGCCTGACCTGCATACCATTATGTGCTTACACACCAGCAGTTGCAGGACACGTGCAAGCACACAATGTACACACACACACACACACACACTGTGCAGCTTGGCCCGTTCACAAATCCCTGAAAATACCTTGTAGTCAGTCACACACCAGTTGCCACCTGCCCCAAAATCTCTCCCCCCGCGGCCAGCATGGGGGTGGTCCGTACTGTACTCTTACTAAAACACATTGACACACTAAAAACACACACCACAACCACTCTGCTCTCACATCAGACGAGGGCCAGTCGTAGCGTGTAGGGGAATGCATCTACATAAATCACAGTCGACTGGAAGATCGTGGAAAGAAAAAAAGGAAAGAGCGAAGTATGGAAGTCCTTAACAGATCAACACTGGTTGTTTTGACTTCTGGAAGATAGAGGACATTGATAAGTACATAGCCTGGTCCAAGATCTGACAGTGTAGACCAGGCTGGTCCGTACACACAGTCAGACCCGTAGACCAGGCTGGTCCGTACACACAGTCAGACCCGTAGACCAGGCTAGTCCGTACACACAGTCAGACCCGTAGACCAGGCTAGTCCGTACACACAGTCAGACCCGTAGACCAGGCTGGTCCGTACACACAGTCAGACCCGTAGACCAGGCTGGTCCGTACACACAGTCAGACCCGTAGACCAGGCTGGTCCGTACACACAGTCAGACCCGTAGACCAGGCTGGTCCGTACACACAGTCAGACCCGTAGACCAGGCTGGTCCGTACACACAGTCAGACCCGTAGACCAGACTAATCCGTACACACAATCAGAAAAACAACATCCTGTGATTGATTCCACTTCCCATCACGCATTTCCTTCCACTTATAGAGCATAACTTGGACAACATCCAAGCCCTCTGCTGGGGAACAACAAGAAGGGAACAGGAAGATGTTTTAGAGGGAGGAGGAACATGAAATACATTCAAAAAGACAATGCCTGGCTAGCAGATGGTGTTGCTGATGACAAAGCCATGTGTTCCTCAAATGCCATCCCTAGTCGCTATACAGAAAGGTTGGGCGATTCTCCGATACTATATCCACCATGTTTGGCAGCCGTCGTCAACGGTGATGACATGTTTGAACATGACTGCACCACTGAGTCTGGCGGCGCACGGCGACGCACAACGGCGCAGGAGGCACTCAGCAGGGCGACGCACAACGGAGCAGGAGGCACTCAGCAGGGCGACGCACAACGGAGCAGGAGGCACTCAGCAGGGCGACGCACAACGGAGCAGGAGGCACTCAGCAGGGCGACGCACAACGGCGCAGGAGGCACTCAGCAGGGCGACGCAGGAGGCACTCAGCAGGGCGACATGGCCTATTCCCTTTTTGGCCAAGGCTAAATGTGAAACCTATACACAGTGCAATCGGAAAGTATTCAGACCCCTTGACTTTTCCCACAATGGTACGTTACAGCCTTATACTAAAACTTATTAAAATTGCCCACATAAAAGGAAAAACAAGTTTTTAGAAAAGTTGAACATTTAAACAAGTATTCAGACCATTTACTCAGTACTTTGTTGAAGCACTTGACGGTGATTACAGCCTTGAGTCTTCTTGGCTATGATGCTACAAGCTTGGCACCTCTGTATTTGGGGAGTTTCTCCCGTTCTTCTCTGCAGATCCTCTCCACCTCTGTCAGGTTGGATGGGGAGCGTCGCTGCACAGCTATGTTCAGGTCTCCAGAGATAATCCATCGGGTTCAAGTCTGGGCCACTCAAGGACATTCAGAGACTCGTCCCAAAAGCCACTCCTGCTTTGTCTTGGCTGTGTACTTAGGGTCGTTGTCCTGTTGGAAGGTCAACCTTCGCCCCATTCGGAGGTCCTGATCACGTTACTCCATGTCATCACGTTACTCCATGTCAACACGTTACTCCATGTCATCACGTTACTCCATGTCAACACGTTACTCCATGTCATCACGTTACTCCATGTCATCACGTTACTCCATGTCATCACGTTACTCCATGTCATCACGTTACTCCATGTCATCACGTTACTCCATGTCATCACGTTACTCCATGTCATCACGTTACTCCATGTCATCACGTTACTCCATGTCATCACGTTACTCCATGTCATCACGTTACTCCATGTCATCACGTTACTCCATGTCATCACGTTACTCCATGTCATCACGTTACCCCATGTCATCACGTTACCCCATGTCATCACGTTACCCCATGTCATCACGTTACCCCATGTCATCACGTTACTCCATGTCATCACGTTACTCCATGTCATCACGTTACTCCATGTCATCACGTTACTCCATGTCATCACGTTACTCCATGTCATCACGTTACTCCATGTCATCACGTTACTCCATGTCATCACGTTACTCCATGTCATCACGTTACTCCATGTCATCACGTTACTCCATGGCATCACGTTACTCCATGGCATCACGTTACTCCATGGCATCACGTTACTCCATGGCATCACGTTACTCCATGGCATCACGTTACTCCATGGCATCACGTTACTCCATGGCATCACGTTACTCCATGTCATCACGTTACTCCATGTCATCACGTTACTCCATGTCATCACGTTACTCCATGTCATCACGTTACTCCATGTCATCACGTTACTCCATGTCATCACGTTACTCCATGTCATCACGTTACTCCATGTCATCACGTTACTCCATGTCATCACGTTACTCCATGTCATCACGTTACCCCATGTCATCACGTTACCCCATGTCATCACGTTACTCCATGTCATCACGTTACTCCATGTCATCACGTTACTCCATGTCATCACGTTACTCCATGTCATCACGTTACCCCATGTCATCACGTTACTCCATGTCATCACGTTACACCATGTCATCACGTTACTCCATGTCATCACGTTACTCCATGTCATCACGTTACTCCATGTCATCACGTTACTCCATGTCATCACGTTACTCCAGGCTTTACTTCAATACAGTTATTATGTCAATATTTACCCATAAAGGTGTTTCTACCTCATTTTCTCACATAATTAATATTACTGTCACAGAAACATCCCACCGTGTTGAACATATCTGTTGCCATTTTTTTATTTATTATAATTATTATTAGCTGTTGGGATATTTTAAATGTCCCGAAACGACCTGCTTTCTTCACAGCTGTTGGGATATTTTAAATGTCCCGAAACAACCTGCTTTCTTCACAGCTGTTGGGATATTTTAAATGTCCCGAAACGACCTGCTTTCTTCACAGCTGTTGGGATATTTTAAATGTCCCGAAACGACCTGCTTTCTTCACAGCTGTTGGGATATTTTAAATGTCCCGAAACGTCCTGCTTTCTTCACAGCTGTTGGGATATTTTAAATGTCCCGAAACGACCTGCTTTCTTCACAGCTGTTGGGATATTTTAAATGTCCCGAAACGACCTGCTTTCTTCACAGCTGTTGGGATATTTTAAATGTCCCGAAACGACCTGCTTTCTTCACAGCTGTTGGGATATTTTAAATGTCCCGAAACGACCTGCTTTCTTCACAGCTGTTGGGATATTTTAAATGTCCCGAAACGACCTGCTTTCTTCACAGCTGTTGGGATATTTTAAATGTCCCGAAACGACCTGCTTTCTTCACAGCTGTTGGGATATTTTAAATGTCCCGAAACGTCCTGCTTTCTTCACAGCTGTTGGGATATTTTAAATGTCCCGAAACGACCTGCTTTCTTCACAGCTGTTGGGATATTTTAAATTGTCCAGAAACGACCCGCTTTCTTCACAGCTGTTGGGATATTTTAAATTGTCCAGAAACGACCCGCTTTCTTCACAGCTGTTGGGATATTTTAAATGTCCCGAAACGTCCTGCTTTCTTCACAGCTGTTGGGATATTTCAGAAATGTGCCGAAACAACCTGCTTTCTTCACAGCTGTTGGGATATTTTATATGTCCCGAAACGACCTGCTTTCTTCACAGCTGTTGGTATATTTTATATGTCCCGAAACTACCCGCTTTCTTCACAGCTGTTGGGATATGTTTTTTAATAGGGTATGACTTAACTCACATCAAAACTGTGAATGGAAACGTGGTTAGTGAGAAAGATGTCACATTTCTACATGGGGGAGAAACCTGCCCATGGACACATAGGAAGGCTGAAATCAGAGTTGTTTTAAATGCATGTTGTATATAAATGACCGTATGGTCGAGGCCTGTGTGGTCCAGACCATTTGGGATGCCCCCAAAACAGACGGGAACTGGCAGGAAAACCATCTAACAGGCACCGAGACAAGTCACTTTGTTCCAGTGAAGCTTGATAGGAACAGATTGTGTGTGTGTGTGTGTGTGTGTGTGTGTGTGTGTGTGTGTGTGTGTGTGTGTGTGTGTGTGTGTGTGTGTGTGTGTGTGTGTGTGTGTGTGTGTGTGTGTGTGTGTGTGTGTGTGTGTGTGTGTGTACACATGTCTCCAGTCTGATGAGCTGCATACAGAATTAACCGGCCAATCGAGACCCTTTCGCACCAATTCCTCAGAATGAGAAAATACACACCGTGAAATAGACTACATATCACGCTTGTTAACTTCTAAAAACTTCCAGCACAGCACATCTAACACCGATACAATATTGGGTCAATATTTCTATTCGAAAGAACAGTGTTTTCAATACCAATATTTTGTAGACAGGGCATATTACAAAATGTATCAGGTTTTGAGCTTGGCGACACGGAGACATACAGGAGGAAACAGGAAGCAGAGTGTGGAGAATGTCCCTGGTGGATAACACCTCCGTTTCTTGCAGACAAAAGAGAAGAATATGCAAATCTGTCAGGACTGAGTGGGTCTACCCAGTCGCTCATTCCACACACACACACACACACACACAATAATGTGTTAACTTTCCTCTGCATCATCAGCTGTGGGACCATGGAGGCTCAAGCTAACTAGATGAGCTGTTCTGTGTCCTGAAACACATCAGTACAGTCACAGCAGCTGTAGGGCTGACTTTACTGGCTGCAGGGCTGGCTTTACTGGCTGCAGGGCTGGCTTTACTGACTGCAGGGCTGGCTTTACTGACTGCAGGGCTGGCTTTACTGGCTGTAGGGCTGGCTTTACTGGCTGTAGGGCTGGCTTTACTGGCTGTAGGGCTGGCTTTACAGGCTGTAGGGCTGGCTTTACAGGCTGTAGGGCTGGCTTTACAGGCTGTAGGGCTGGCTTTACAGGCTGTAGGGCTGACTATTGACTGTAGGGCTGGCTTTACAGGCTGTAGGGCTGACTATTGACTGTAGGGCTGGCTTTACAGGCTGCAGGGCTGGCTTTACAGGCTGCAGGGCTGGCTTTACTGGCTGCAGGGCTGGCTTTACTGGCTGCAGGGCTGGCTTTACTGACTGCAGGGCTGGCTTTACTGGCTGCAGGGCTGGCTTTACTGGCTGCAGGGCTGGCTTTACTGACTGCAGGGCTGGCTTTACTGGCTGCAGGGCTGGCTTTACTGGCTGCAGGGCTGGCTTTACTGACTGCAGGGCTGGCTTTACTGACTGCAGGGCTGGCTTTACAGGCTGCAGGGCTGGCTTTACTGACTGCAGGGCTGGCTTTACTGACTGCAGGGCTGGCTTTACTGACTGCAGGGCTGGCTTTACAGGCTGCAGGGCTGGCTTTACAGGCTGCAGGGCTGGCTTTACAGGCTGCAGGGCTGGCTTTACAGGCTGCAGGGCTGACTTTACAGGCTGCAGGGCTGGCTTTACAGGCTGCAGGGCTGGCTTTACAGGCTGCAGGGCTGGCTTTACAGGCTGCAGGGCTGGCTTTACAGGCTGCAGAACTAGCTACATCCCACTGTGCTGTGCTCCAGAAGAGATGTGCTCATTTGACACACACACACACACACACACACACACACACACACACACACACACACACACACACACACACACACACACACACACACACACACACACACACACACACACACACACACACACACACACACACACACACACACACCTCTCAGTATAATGAGAGAGTTGGATCTGGAACCAATCAACTCTCAGTATAATGAGAGAGTTGGATCTGGAACCAATCAACTCTCAGTATAATGAGAGAGTTGGATCTGGAACCAATCAACTCTCAGTATAATGAGAGAGTTGGATCTGGAACCAATCAACTCTCAGTATAATGAGAGAGTTGGATCTGGAACCAATAAAGTATCAATCTAATGTATCACTGTTCCAGCTGTCAATAGACACCTTCAGCCTCCACCACAGGGCTACATTGAGTTTCATTAGTGCCAAATCTTTCCCAGTTTAAACCCATGATAGAGAAACCACAGGCATCATCTCTGTATTAGCTTGGCTATTCTATCCAATAGCAGAATAGGCCTTGTTTGGGAGAGAAGGGAGGGCAGGTCATAACTGGAGAGGACACCTTGCCTGGCACCCTATTCCCTATTCAGTGCACTAGTTTAGATCAGAGCCCTATGGCCCCATAGTGCATTATAAATTGAATAGGGTGCAATTCCCACACTGACCCAAGGAACCCAGCTCCCCTGAACTAGATACCACTGAACCAGGTGTTCAGAGTGGCCTAGCGTCCTGTTCGTCCCCCGACACTTGTTCCTGTTTAATAAATGTTAGGGCATCAGCTCCACACAATCTGTTCCCTGATATTCACACAGCTACTCACTGTTCCCTGATATTCACACAGCTACTCACTGTTCCCTGATATTCACACAGCTACTCACTGTTCCCTGATATTCACACAGCTACTCACTGTTCCCTGATATTCACACAGCTACTCACTGTTCCCTGATATTCACACAGCTACTCACTGTTCCCTGATATTCACACAGCTACTCACTGTTCCCTGATATTCACACAGCTACTCACTGTTCCCTGATATTCACACAGCTACTCACTGTTCCCTGATATTCACACAGCTACTCACTGTTCCCTGATATTCACACAGCTACTCACTGTTCCCTGCTACTCACTGTTCCCTGATATTTACACAGCTACTCACTGTTCCCTGATATTTACACAGCTACTCACTGTTCCCTGATATTTACACAGCTACTCACTGTTCCCTGATATTCAATGTTCCCTGATATTCACTGTTCCCTGATATTCACACAGCTACTCACTGTTCCCTGATATTCACACAGCTACTCACTGTTCCCTGATATTCACACAGCTACTCACTGTTCCCTGCTACTCACTGTTCCCTGATATTTACACAGCTACTCACTGTTCCCTGATATTTACACAGCTACTCACTGTTCCCTGATATTCAATGTTCCCTGATATTCACTGTTCCCTGATATTCACACAGCTACTCACTGTTCCCTGATATTCACACAGCTACTCACTGTTCCCTGATATTCACTGTTCCCTGATATTCACACAGCTACTCACTGTTCCCTGATATTCACACAGCTACTCACTGTTCCCTGATATTCACACAGCTACTCACTGTTCCCTGATATTCACACAGCTACTCACTGTTCCCTGATATTCACACAGCTACTCACTGTTCCCTGATATTCACACAGCTACTCACTGTTCCCTGATATTCACACAGCTACTCACTGTTCCCTGATATTCACTGTTCCCTGATATTCACACAGCTACTCACTGTTCCCTGATATTCACACAGCTACTCACTGTTCCCTGATATTCACACAGCTACTCACTGTTCCCTGCTACTCACTGTTCCCTGATATTTACACAGCTACTCACTGTTCCCTGATATTTACACAGCTACTCACTGTTCCCTGATATTTACACAGCTACTCACTGTTCCCTGATATTTACACAGCTACTCACTGTTCCCTGATATTCAATGTTCCCTGATATTCACACAGCTACTCACTGTTCCCTGCTACTCACTGTTCCCTGATATTCACACAGCTACTCACTGTTCCCTGATATTCACACAGCTACTCACTGTTCCCTGATATTCACACAGCTACTCACTGTTCCCTGATATTCACACAGCTACTCACTGTTCCCTGATATTCACACAGCTACTCACTGTTCCCTGATATTCACACAGCTACTCACTGTTCCCTGATATTCACACAGCTACTCACTGTTCCCTGATATTCACACAGCTACTCACTGTTCCCTGATATTCACACAGCTAATCACTGTTCCCTGATATTCACACAGCTACTCACTGTTCCCTGATATTCACACAGCTACTCACTGTTCCCTGATATTCACACAGCTACTCACTGTTCCCTGCTACTCACTGTTCCCTGATATTTACACAGCTACTCACTGTTCCCTGATATTCACACAGCTACTCACTGTTCCCTGATATTCACACAGCTACTCACTGTTCCCTGATATTCACTGTTCCCTGATATTCACTGTTCCCTGATATTCACTGTTCCCTGATATTCACTGTTCCCTGATATTCACACAGCTACTCACTGTTCCCTGATATTCACACAGCTACTCACTGTTCCCTGATATTCACACAGCTACTCACTGTTCCCTGATATTCACACAGCTACTCACTGTTCCCTGATATTCACACAGCTACTCACTGTTCCCTGATATTCACACAGCTACTCACTGTTCCCTGATATTCACACAGCTACTCACTGTTCCCTGATATTCACACAGCTACTCACTGTTCCCTGATATTCACACAGCTACTCACTGTTCCCTGATATTCACACAGCTACTCACTGTTCCCTGATATTCACACAGCTACTCACTGTTCCCTGATATTCACACAGCTACTCACTGTTCCCTGATATTCACACAGCTACTCACTGTTCCCTGATATTCACACAGCTACTCACTGTTCCCTGATATTCACACAGCTACTCACTGTTCCCTGATATTCACACAGCTACTCACTGTTCCCTGCTACTCACTGTTCCCTGATATTTACACAGCTACT
This sequence comes from Oncorhynchus gorbuscha, assembly GCF_021184085.1. NCBI lineage: Eukaryota > Metazoa > Chordata > Actinopteri > Salmoniformes > Salmonidae > Oncorhynchus > Oncorhynchus gorbuscha. The sequence continues at coordinate 7,669,641 of NC_060186.1, forward strand.
CACTGTTCCCTGATATTTACAAAGCTACTCACTGTTCCCTGATATTCACACAGCTACTCACTGTTCCCTGATATTCACACAGCTACTCACTGTTCCCTGATATTCACACAGCTACTCACTGTTCCCTGATATTCACACAGCTACTCACTGTTCCCTGATATTCACACAGCTACTCACTGTTCCCTGCTACTCACTGTTCCCTGATATTCACACAGCTACTCACTGTTCCCTGATATTTACACAGCTACTCACTGTTCCCTGATATTTACACAGCTACTCACTGTTCCCTGATATTCAATGTTCCCTGATATTCACTGTTCCCTGATATTCACACAGCTACTCACTGTTCCCTGATATTCACACAGCTACTCACTGTTCCCTGATATTCACACAGCTACTCACTGTTCCCTGATATTCACACAGCTACTCACTGTTCCCTGCTACTCACTGTTCCCTGATATTCACACAGCTACTCACTGTTCCCTGATATTCACACAGCTACTCACTGTTCCCTGATATTCACACAGCTACTCATTGTTCCCTGCTACTCACTGTTCCCTGATATTTACACAGCTACTCACTGTTCCCTGATATTTACACAGCTACTCACTGTTCCCTGATATTTACACAGCTACTCACTGTTCCCTGATATTTACACAGCTACTCACTGTTCCCTGATATTCACACAGCTACTCACTGTTCCCTGATATTCAATGTTCCCTGATATTCACTGTTCCCTGATATTCACTGTTCCCTGATATTCACTGTTCCCTGATATTCACACAGCTACTCACTGTTCCCTGATATTCACACAGCTACTCACTGTTCCCTGATATTCACACAGCTACTCACTGTTCCCTGATATTCACACAGCTACTCACTGTTCCCTGATATTCACACAGCTACTCACTGTTCCCTGATATTCACACAGCTACTCACTGTTCCCTGATATTCACACAGCTACTCACTGTTCCCTGCTACTCACTGTTCCCTGATATTTACACAGCTACTCACTGTTCCCTGATATTTACACAGCTACTCACTGTTCCCTGATATTTACACAGCTACTCACTGTTCCCTGATATTTACACAGCTACTCACTGTTCCCTGATATTTACACAGCTACTCACTGTTCCCTGATATTTACACAGCTACTCACTGTTCCCTGATATTTACACAGCTACTCACTGTTCCCTGATATTTACACAGCTACTCACTGTTCCCTGATATTTACACAGCTACTCACTGTTCCCTGATATTCAATGTTCCCTGATATTCACTGTTCCCTGATATTCACACAGCTACTCACTGTTCCCTGATATTCACACAGCTACTCACTGTTCCCTGATATTCACACAGCTACTCACTGTTCCCTGCTACTCACTGTTCCCTGATATTTACACAGCTACTCACTGTTCCCTGATATTTACACAGCTACTCACTGTTCCCTGATATTTACACAGCTACTCACTGTTCCCTGATATTCAATGTTCCCTGATATTCACTGTTCCCTGATATTCACACAGCTACTCACTGTTCCCTGATATTCACACAGCGACTCACTGTTCCCTGATATTCACACAGCTACTCACTGTTCCCTGCTACTCACTGTTCCCTGATATTCACACAGCTACTCACTGTTCCCTGATATTCACACAGCTACTCACTGTTCCCTGATATTCACACAGCTACTCACTGTTCCCTGATATTCACACAGCTACTCACTGTTCCCTGATATTCACACAGCTACTCACTGTTCCCTGATATTCACACAGCTACTCACTGTTCCCTGCTACTCACTGTTCCCTGATATTTACACAGCTACTCACTGTTCCCTGATATTTACACAGCTACTCACTGTTCCCTGATATTCAATGTTCCCTGATATTCACACAGCTACTCACTGTTCCCTGCTACTCACTGTTCCCTGATATTTACACAGCTACTCACTGTTCCCTGATATTCAATGTTCCCTGATATTCACACAGCTACTCACTGTTCCCTGATATTCAATGTTCCCTGATATTCACACAGCTACTCACTGTTCCCTGCTACTCACTGTTCCCTGATATTTACACAGCTACTCACTGTTCCCTGATATTCAATGTTCCCTGATATTCACACAGCTACTCACTGTTCCCTGCTACTCACTGTTCCCTGATATTCACACAGCTACTCACTGTTCCCTGCTACTCACTGTTCCCTGATATTCACACAGCTACTCACTGTTCCCTGATATTCACACAGCTACTCACTGTTCCCTGATATTCACACAGCTACTCACTGTTCCCTGATATTCACACAGCTACTCACTGTTCCCTGATATTCACACAGCTACTCACTGTTCCCTGATATTCACACAGCTACTCACTGTTCCCTGATATTCACACAGCTACTCACTGTTCCCTGATATTCACACAGCTACTCACTGTTCCCTGCTACTCACTGTTCCCTGATATTTACACAGCTACTCACTGTTCCCTGATATTCAATGTTCCCTGATATTCACTGTTCCCTGATATTCACACAGCTACTCACTGTTCCCTGATATTCACACAGCTACTCACTGTTCCCTGATATTCACTGTTCCCTGATATTCACTGTTCCCTGATATTCACACAGCTACTCACTGTTCCCTGATATTCACACAGCTACTCACTGTTCCCTGATATTCACACAGCTACTCACTGTTCCCTGATATTCACACAGCTACTCACTGTTCCCTGATATTCACACAGCTACTCACTGTTCCCTGATATTCACACAGCTACTCACTGTTCCCTGATATTCACACAGCTACTCACTGTTCCCTGATATTCACACAGCTACTCACTGTTCCCTGATATTCACACAGCTACTCACTGTTCCCTGATATTCACACAGCTACTCACTGTTCCCTGATATTCACACAGCTACTCACTGTTCCCTGCTACTCACACAGCTACTCACTGTTCCCTGCTACTCACTGTTCCCTGATATTTACACAGCTACTCACTGTTCCCTGATATTTACACAGCTACTCACTGTTCCCTGATATTTACACAGCTACTCACTGTTCCCTGATATTCACTGTTCCCTGATATTCACACAGCTACTCACTGTTCCCTGATATTCACACAGCTACTCACTGTTCCCTGATATTCACACAGCTACTCACTGTTCCCTGATATTCACTGTTCCCTGATATTCACTGTTCCCTGATATTCACACAGCTACTCACTGTTCCCTGATATTCACACAGCTACTCACTGTTCCCTGATATTCACACAGCTACTCACTGTTCCCTGATATTCACACAGCTACTCACTGTTCCCTGATATTCACACAGCTACTCACTGTTCCCTGATATTCACACAGCTACTCACTGTTCCCTGATATTCACACAGCTACTCACTGTTCCCTGCTACTCACTGTTCCCTGATATTTACACAGCTACTCACTGTTCCCTGATATTTACACAGCTACTCACTGTTCCCTGATATTTACACAGCTACTCACTGTTCCCTGATATTTACACAGCTACTCACTGTTCCCTGATATTTACACAGCTACTCACTGTTCCCTGATATTTACACAGCTACTCACTGTTCCCTGATATTCACACAGCTACTCACTGTTCCCTGATATTCAATGTTCCCTGATATTCACTGTTCCCTGATATTCACACAGCTACTCACTGTTCCCTGATATTCACACAGCTACTCACTGTTCCCTGATATTCACACAGCTACTCACTGTTCCCTGATATTCACACAGCTACTCACTGTTCCCTGATATTCACACAGCTACTCACTGTTCCCTGCTACTCACTGTTCCCTGATATTCACACAGCTACTCACTGTTCCCTGATATTCACACAGCTACTCACTGTTCCCTGATATTCACACAGCTACTCACTGTTCCCTGCTACTCACTGTTCCCTGATATTTACACAGCTACTCACTGTTCCCTGATATTTACACAGCTACTCACTGTTCCCTGATATTCACACAGCTACTCACTGTTCCCTGATATTCAATGTTCCCTGATATTCACTGTTCCCTGATATTCACACAGCTACTCACTGTTCCCTGATATTCACACAGCTACTCACTGTTCCCTGATATTCACACAGCTACTCACTGTTCCCTGATATTCACACAGCTACTCACTGTTCCCTGCTACTCACTGTTCCCTGATATTTACACAGCTACTCACTGTTCCCTGATATTTACACAGCTACTCACTGTTCCCTGATATTCACACAGCTACTCACTGTTCCCTGATATTCAATGTTCCCTGATATTCACTGTTCCCTGATATTCACACAGCTACTCACTGTTCCCTGATATTCACACAGCTACTCACTGTTCCCTGATATTCACACAGCTACTCACTGTTCCCTGATATTCACACAGCTACTCACTGTTCCCTGATATTCACACAGCTACTCACTGTTCCCTGATATTCACACAGCTACTCACTGTTCCCTGATATTCACACAGCTACTCACTGTTCCCTGATATTCACACAGCTACTCACTGTTCCCTGCTACTCACTGTTCCCTGATATTCACACAGCTACTCACTGTTCCCTGATATTTACACAGCTACTCACTGTTCCCTGATATTCAATGTTCCCTGATATTCACTGTTCCCTGATATTCACACAGCTACTCACTGTTCCCTGATATTCACACAGCTACTCACTGTTCCCTGATATTCACACAGCTACTCACTGTTCCCTGATATTCACACAGCTACTCACTGTTCCCTGATATTCACACAGCTACTCACTGTTCCCTGATATTCACACAGCTACTCACTGTTCCCTGCTACTCACTGTTCCCTGATATTCACACAGCTACTCACTGTTCCCTGATATTCACACAGCTACTCACTGTTCCCTGATATTCACACAGCTACTCACTGTTCCCTGCTACTCACTGTTCCCTGATATTTACACAGCTACTCACTGTTCCCTGATATTTACACAGCTACTCACTGTTCCCTGATATTCAATGTTCCCTGATATTCACTGTTCCCTGATATTCACACAGCTACTCACTGTTCCCTGATATTCACACAGCTACTCACTGTTCCCTGATATTCACACAGCTACTCACTGTTCCCTGCTACTCACTGTTCCCTGATATTCACACAGCTACTCACTGTTCCCTGATATTCACACAGCTACTCACTGTTCCCTGATATTCACACAGCTACTCACTGTTCCCTGATATTCACACAGCTACTCACTGTTCCCTGATATTCACACAGCTACTCACTGTTCCCTGATATTCACACAGCTACTCACTGTTCCCTGATATTCACACAGCTACTCACTGTTCCCTGCTACTCACTGTTCCCTGATATTTACACAGCTACTCACTGTTCCCTGATATTTACACAGCTACTCACTGTTCCCTGATATTTACACAGCTACTCACTGTTCCCTGATATTTACACAGCTACTCACTGTTCCCTGATATTTACACAGCTACTCACTGTTCCCTGATATTCACACAGCTACTCACTGTTCCCTGATATTCACACAGCTACTCACTGTTCCCTGATATTCACACAGCTACTCACTGTTCCCTGATATTCACACAGCTACTCACTGTTCCCTGATATTCACACAGCTACTCACTGTTCCCTGCTACTCACTGTTCCCTGATATTTACACAGCTACTCACTGTTCCCTGATATTTACACAGCTACTCACTGTTCCCTGATATTTACACAGCTACTCACTGTTCCCTGATATTTACACAGCTACTCACTGTTCCCTGATATTTACACAGCTACTCACTGTTCCCTGATATTCACACAGCTACTCACTGTTCCCTGATATTCACACAGCTACTCACTGTTCCCTGATATTCACACAGCTACTCACTGTTCCCTGATATTCACACAGCTACTCACTGTTCCCTGATATTCACACAGCTACTCACTGTTCCCTGATATTCACACAGCTACTCACTGTTCCCTGATATTCACTGTTCCCTGATATTCACACAGCTACTCACTGTTCCCTGATATTCACTGTTCCCTGATATTCACACAGCTACTCACTGTTCCCTGATATTCACACAGCTACTCACTGTTCCCTGATATTCACACAGCTACTCACTGTTCCCTGATATTCACACAGCTACTCACTGTTCCCTGATATTCACACAGCTACTCACTGTTCCCTGCTACTCACTGTTCCCTGATATTTACACAGCTACTCACTGTTCCCTGATATTTACACAGCTACTCACTGTTCCCTGATATTCAATGTTCCCTGATATTCACTGTTCCCTGATATTCACACAGCTACTCACTGTTCCCTGATATTCACACAGCTACTCACTGTTCCCTGATATTCACACAGCTACTCACTGTTCCCTGCTACTCACTGTTCCCTGATATTTACACAGCTACTCACTGTTCCCTGATATTTACACAGCTACTCACTGTTCCCTGATATTTACACAGCTACTCACTGTTCCCTGATATTCAATGTTCCCTGATATTCACTGTTCCCTGATATTCACACAGCTACTCACTGTTCCCTGATATTCACACAGCTACTCACTGTTCCCTGATATTCACACAGCTACTCACTGTTCCCTGCTACTCACTGTTCCCTGATATTTACACAGCTACTCACTGTTCCCTGATATTTACACAGCTACTCACTGTTCCCTGATATTTACACAGCTACTCACTGTTCCCTGATATTTACACAGCTACTCACTGTTCCCTGATATTTACACAGCTACTCACTGTTCCCTGATATTCACACAGCTACTCACTGTTCCCTGATATTCACACAGCTACTCACTGTTCCCTGATATTCACACAGCTACTCACTGTTCCCTGATATTCACACAGCTACTCACTGTTCCCTGATATTCACACAGCTACTCACTGTTCCCTGCTACTCACTGTTCCCTGATATTTACACAGCTACTCACTGTTCCCTGATATTTACACAGCTACTCACTGTTCCCTGATATTTACACAGCTACTCACTGTTCCCTGATATTTACACAGCTACTCACTGTTCCCTGATATTTACACAGCTACTCACTGTTCCCTGATATTCACACAGCTACTCACTGTTCCCTGATATTCACACAGCTACTCACTGTTCCCTGATATTCACACAGCTACTCACTGTTCCCTGATATTCACACAGCTACTCACTGTTCCCTGATATTCACACAGCTACTCACTGTTCCCTGATATTCACACAGCTACTCACTGTTCCCTGATATTCACACAGCTACTCACTGTTCCCTGATATTCACACAGCTACTCACTGTTCCCTGATATTCACTGTTCCCTGATATTCACACAGCTACTCACTGTTCCCTGATATTCACACAGCTACTCACTGTTCCCTGATATTCACACAGCTACTCACTGTTCCCTGATATTCACACAGCTACTCACTGTTCCCTGATATTCACACAGCTACTCACTGTTCCCTGCTACTCACTGTTCCCTGATATTTACACAGCTACTCACTGTTCCCTGATATTTACACAGCTACTCACTGTTCCCTGATATTCAATGTTCCCTGATATTCACTGTTCCCTGATATTCACACAGCTACTCACTGTTCCCTGCTACTCACTGTTCCCTGATATTTACACAGCTACTCACTGTTCCCTGATATTTACACAGCTACTCACTGTTCCCTGATATTCACACAGCTACTCACTGTTCCCTGATATTCACACAGCTACTCACTGTTCCCTGATATTCACACAGCTACTCACTGTTCCCTGCTACTCACTGTTCCCTGATATTTACACAGCTACTCACTGTTCCCTGATATTTACACAGCTACTCACTGTTCCCTGATATTTACACAGCTACTCACTGTTCCCTGATATTCAATGTTCCCTGATATTCACTGTTCCCTGATATTCACACAGCTACTCACTGTTCCCTGATATTCACACAGCTACTCACTGTTCCCTGATATTCACTGTTCCCTGATATTCACACAGCTACTCACTGTTCCCTGATATTCACACAGCTACTCACTGTTCCCTGATATTCACACAGCTACTCACTGTTCCCTGATATTCACACAGCTACTCACTGTTCCCTGATATTCACACAGCTACTCACTGTTCCCTGATATTCACACAGCTACTCACTGTTCCCTGATATTCACACAGCTACTCACTGTTCCCTGATATTCACACAGCTACTCACTGTTCCCTGATATTCACACAGCTACTCACTGTTCCCTGATATTCACACAGCTACTCACTGTTCCCTGCTACTCACTGTTCCCTGATATTTACACAGCTACTCACTGTTCCCTGATATTTACACAGCTACTCACTGTTCCCTGATATTCACACAGCTACTCACTGTTCCCTGATATTCACACAGCTACTCACTGTTCCCTGATATTCAATGTTCCCTGATATTCACTGTTCCCTGATATTCACACAGCTACTCACTGTTCCCTGCTACTCACTGTTCCCTGATATTTACACAGCTACTCACTGTTCCCTGATATTTACACAGCTACTCACTGTTCCCTGATATTCACACAGCTACTCACTGTTCCCTGATATTCAATGTTCCCTGATATTCACTGTTCCCTGATATTCACACAGCTACTCACTGTTCCCTGATATTCACACAGCTACTCACTGTTCCCTGATATTCACTGTTCCCTGATATTTACACAGCTACTCACTGTTCCCTGATATTCACTGTTCCCTGATATTCACTGTTCCCTGATATTCACTGTTCCCTGATATTCACTGTTCCCTGATATTCACTGTTCCCTGATATTTACACAGCTACTCACTGTTCCCTGATATTCACTGTTCCCTGATATTTACACAGCTACTCACTGTTCCCTGATATTCACTGTTCCCTGATATTCACTGTTCCCTGATATTTACACAGCTACTCACTGTTCCCTGATATTCACTGTTCCCTGATATTTACACAGCTACTCACTGTTCCCTGATATTCACTGTTCCCTGATATTTACACAGCTTATATCCAATGCATGAACTTTGCTCTGCTTCAATGAGTCACATGTAACATCAGAAGACCAACCCCTCGCCATCACAGATAAACTATATGTAAAACTGATGGGGAAATAGATACACAGGAAGTGCTGACAAAGAGAAGCAGGTGAGAGATGGCTGGAAGGAGACGCAGCTGACAGAGAGAAGCAGGTGAGTGATGGCTGGAAGGAGACACAGCTGACAGAGAGAAGCAGGTGAGTGATGGCTGGAAGGAGAAGCAGCTGACAGAGAGAAGCAGGTGAGTGATGGCTGGAAGGAGACGCAGCTGACAGAGAGAAGCAGGTGAGTGATGGCTGGAAGGAGAAGCAGGTGAGTGATGGCTGGAAGGAGATGCAGCTGACAGAGAGAAGCAGGTGAGTGATGGCTGGAAGGAGATGCAGCTGACAGAGAGAAGCAGGTGAGTGATGGCTGGAAGGAGACGCAGCTGACAGAGAGAAGCAGGTGAGTGATGGCTGGAAGGAGACGCAGCTAACAGAGAGAAGCAGGTGAGTGATGGCTGGAAGGAGAAGCAGCTGACAGAGAGAAGCAGGTGAGTGATGGCTGGAAGGAGAAGCAGCTGACAAAGAGAAGCAGGTGAGTGATGGCTGGAAGGAGAAGCAGCTGACAAAGAGAAGCAGGTGAGTGATGGCTGGAAGGAGAAGCAGCTGACAGAGAGAAGCAGGTGAGTGATGGCTGGAAGGAGAAGCAGCTGACAAAGAGAAGCAGGTGAGTGATGGCTGGAAGGAGAAGCAGCTGACAAAG